>NW_026000316.1:6378689-6402804 GCF_001458135.2 Marmota marmota marmota
CTTTGGTTTTTTTTTTTTTTTTTTCTGCAGACACTACCTTTCATCTCAAATCTTTTCTGAAAACTTCCTGGTTAATTCATAAAACAACATAATGATTTTCTCAATGGATATAACTGGACATTTTTGTTTAGGCAGAAGTCTTTTGCTATTTGTCATAAACAGAAATGACTACATGTGTGTTGAGAGCCACAGCTGAGTCAGAATGGCCCCTGGCATTTTGCCAGAAGTAATGGTTGAGAGGCGAGCCATTAAGATGATGCTGGATTGATTCAATTGTATATAGACCCCTGCTGTCCGCCTTGGGGGCCCGCTACTTTGGAGTTCTCCCAGGATTCCTGGGGAGTTCGCCTTTGTTGGTGAAGTTCCGGGTGAGGGAGTTCCGGTTGGTGTGGTGTGCCAGAAAGGGCCTCATGGGTGGCGTTTAGGAGAGTTCCCAGGGAGTGTGCGTGGAGTGCTGTTGGAGTTCAGGCAATAAAGTTTCCTGTTTGAACATACAAGTGCTTTGTGGCAGCTCTGTGATTTGTGCCCAGCCAGACTGCAGCACATGTGACCAGCAAATGTAATTTCAGCCTCAAGTCATGGTGCAACTTCACCTAAGTAACTGTAATAACAGATATATCATTTTAACTTTAACTTCTACCTTTAGGATTTCCCTGTGACTCTTTAGACACGTGTGTATTATTTATATTGTATTTTGTCCCCAGTATAGACACTATTGTCCAGCACTGGAGCATTGAAGATCCTTTGTTTCCACGGAAATTATTGATTTGAACCTTAATTGATACCTTAATTTTTAAAATTTCAAAATACCAAGACAGTAAATAATAGGAAATAAGTCTCATTATACTTTTTCTGAAGTTTTTTTAGATCTCAATGAAGTAAAATGCTCAGAGTACATGATAGTTACTGTGCTGTGGTTACTTGCTGCTATGTAACAATTACTAAAAAAATTAGTAACTTAAAACAACAGACCTTTTATTATATCTCAAATGTTTTTATTGGTTGTTCAAAACATTACAAAGCTCATGATATATCATCTTTCATACATTTGACTCAATTGGGTTATGAACTCCCATTTTTACCCCAAATACAAATTGCAGAATCACATCGGTTACACACTCACATTTTTACATAATGGCATATTAGTGACTGTTGTATTCTGCTACTTTTCCTATCCCTTACTATCCCCCCTCCCCTCCCTCAAATTTTTATGTCAAGAATTAAGGTAGGGTATGGCTAACTAAATGATATTTTTTCCATGTTGTCATTAAGGTCATTCAGTGATATTCAGCTGGTGGTTCATTCAGTCTGGATGGTTCACAACAGCTTCTGTCACAGGCCTGGCACATTGGTGGGAGTAGCCAGACTTGGCTGGGCTCTTCCTTCTCTCAGTGTAGTGTTAAAATCTTCAACATTAGTAGTCAGACTTTTTCTAGGGTGGTTAATGGCTCTAGGAGTAAGTGCTCTGAGAGATAGAAATGGAAGTTAGCTCTCTTAAAATTTGTACATGGAGTGTGACACAGAGTCAGCTCTGCCATTATTCATTAACAATGTGAGTTCTGTCAAGGGATTTGTGGTCATCATTAATTTGTTAGAGTTACCAACTGATTTTTATGATGAGAGCATTCTCACAAATTAGGCTACTTTTATGCCAAGCTTCAGTTTTTTGAAATGTGCATTTTTGCACTTTAACTTTATACAGAAATGGTTACAAATATAAATAATGTGGCCATGTAGTCATGTGTTGCTTTAAGGATCTTATTTACCTTTTTCTTTCATTCACAATGAAGTTATTATTATTATTCACCAGACATGTTGTGAAATGAGGGCATATTAATTACCAAGGCCATCTTTTTTATAGTACCTTGGAATACAATTGAAACTTTTATTTTTTTGTTTGTTTTGCTTGGAAGTGCCAAGGATCGAACTCAAGGCTTCTTGCATGCTAGGCAATGATATACACTGAGCTACACCCCAAACCCTAGATTATTCTCTTAATGAAAGTTATTGAAAAATTCTTTCAACTCTTTTGTCTCTAATTATAAGTAATTTGTGGCAATTTAAACATCAATATTGTTCATTTCATTTTTTTCCTGTATAGTATAAATTTGATTCATCCTAAGAATAACAAGTATTTTTCTATTTGGCCTTGTTTATGAAATGGAAACTAATAAATCTGTTTCAAAACAATAGATACAAAGAAAGCTTAATTAGCGCAATCGTAATACATGTTATAGTTATTTTATTTTTATTTATTTTATTATTATTATTATTATTATTATTATTATTATTATTATTATTATTTTGTGTGTGTGGTGCTGAGGATTGAACTCAGGGCCTTGTGCATGCAAAGCAAGCACTCTACCAACTGAGCTATATCCCCAGCCCTGTTATAGTTATTTTAAAAAGCAAAAAACTTTTCCATGCATTTTTCTGTGATTCAGTTCAATATGTGGTCTATTGTAGAATCAATACATACAATCAGGCAGCTAAGAAGATTCTAGATACTAGTAACCACTATTGACCGAGAGACTGATTATTTTATAGGGAAACTAGGCATGTAGTTCAGCCTCATATTGCCTTCAGCAAATAAAGTTTATTTTTCATTTTTAAGCCCTGACTTTAATTGAGGGACTTTGTTCTCCATCTATTTATTTATTTATTTTTGGTTTGGGTACTTCAGTTTTATGCTATTATTACATTACAAAAGCTGATATAATTTTTACAAAATTTGTACCTAACAGAGCATCCATAGATATGTGCACAAGTGTGGGTGAGAATGGAGTAGAAGTACTTAAGATGTGTTCATAGCAGTATCAGAATGCTTTGATCTGTTCTACTATATTTTATATTTAATATTCATTTGAATATGGATATTTAGTTCTTTATCACCTGAAGGCATAGAGGGGTTGGGGAGAGAAATTGGAAAATTGTCTTTTACCAAGATGTTATACATATTTCATTTTATCCTTAATTGATTCCACCAAACTCCACCCATATGTAAACGGGAAATTCAGTCATAATAACAATGAAACATTATTTTTAATTCTCTCCTAGAACCTCAAACTACCTATGTTATTGGTTAGAGCTAGACAAATGTAACAATGAAAACTCAGAGCAAAACTTGCAAGATATACTAGAAAGAACAATATATTTTTAGTCAGAAAAACTGGAACTCAAATTCTAGGTCTAGGTGCTGGGGAATATAGCTCAGTGGTAGAGAGTTTTCATGGTATGAGGGAGGCCCTGAGTGCAATCTCCAACACAGCAAGAGAACAAATATAGGCCAATGTGGCATTTTGTTTAACCTTTAGGAAATCATTTGTCATGTACTATGTCTTAGTTTCCTAATTTGTAGGATGGGTATAAAATGGATACCTACCTTAACAATGCTTCTGTTAAATATAATTATCCATATAAAAATTTGGATCCATTTTCTAAATTTGTGCATCATAATCTGATGCCAGAATCTGTATATTAAAAGATCAAATCACAGGAACCATTATTGTCAAAAGTTTTCACTAATAAAAGCTATTAATTTGTTCTAAAATCTTTTGCCTGAAAATGAAAATGTATCAAAATATTTGGTGAGTAATTCTGAAACCCCAAATGGCATATATCACTTGGAATATAAGAGAGCTAAGCATAGTTCACTAAAAAGGTGACTTGTCAACAGTAACTCTTTCAAAAAACCTTTTGAGATGATTTTTATTGAAATACTTCTTTATAGTGCATTATGGGATAAAAACCCTACAAATATCAAAAGAAAAATAAAAGGAAAAATCCATACTTGAATGTTCCACCTACCTCTTCACCAGAACAAAATAGTTATTTTTGCTACATAGCTTAATGAGTGGTTCATGCTGGCTGGCTATTGTAAGGTTGAAGAGATGATGAAATAGCAGAGCTTCTTGTATCCCTACCAAAGCATGATTTCCACAAGAAAATTTGGAGCAAGGGGCATTAGTAATGATGGGAGAACCTATTGCATTGAAAGAACAGTATTAGGAATGAATGGGCAACTATAAAATGGTAGGTGAGTTAAATTATTTATTAGAGCAGATTCCATCCACAGTAAACAATTAGGTACAAAAAAAAGACACCCTCAAAACAAGAATAAGGGGCTGGGGTTGCGACTCACTGGTAGAGCGCTTGCCTAGCATGTGTGAGACACTGGGTTTAATTCTCAGCACCACATATAAACAGATAAATAAAAGTCCATCAATAACTAATAAAAATTTTTAAAAAACAATAATATGAATAAAATACCTCAAATAACACAATTACCAATTAATCCCAAATGAAGATAAAAATAATAATGTCTAGTTATCTCAAAATGACATCTCAAAGTTTGTTTCCTTTTCTATTTTGAAAAGCATAAAGTGAAGAAGACATGGTTTTCCTTGTGAATGAACTATTTATTGAAACCCTGTCTCCTCATAATTTGGAGTGTTCAAATAGATACTTAAATATAATTTTTTAGTTAGTCTTTTCAAGCATTGATTTTGAAACTGGAACCACATTAAGTACTTTTTTATGTTATCATCTTTAATCCTCAGATAATTCTAAACATAGATTCATTGAAAACTAAGAATCAGATTATGTCTTGCTCAAGAACACATTCCAAATCTCATTTGCAGTTTCTTCTATCAACTTCCCACAAAAAATCAAAACTTCATACCAATGCAAGTTTTCTTTTTAAAAAAGAAATTTGATTTTTCTTTGCTGTAAATGGTTTATTTTAATGTGAGTTTTAGAAGCTACATTTAGGTTAGTAGCTTTATGCTACTGATGTTGACACACTCTATTATATTTTTTAAAATTCTTTGAGAAATTTTTTATTTTTGAAATTAATGTTTAATGTTATTGAATTGTTACTGCCAATAAAATAATAGAAAATAGTTAAATCCATAAAATATCTACACACTTTGTATTTTAATATGTCATTTTGTTTGTTTTGTGTTTTTAAGCTAAAGCCACCCACATCTACACCATCCCCATTACCCCAGACAGAAAAGCACTTTTCTAAATTGCATGTGCTCTATCAATATACGATTTTATATTTTCTTTACAAATATATGTTACTATTGCCATCTATAGTTTTAACCACATGTTTTAAAGAACATAATTTATATAAATGACACAAAGTTGTCATTCTTGAGCAATTTGCTTTTTAACATTTAACAACATTTTGAAGATTTATGAATTATTAAAAATACAGATCTTTTTATTGTAACTGTGGGGTAGTATTTTATTGTACAACATATCATAGTGCTATCTTCTATTTTTGAACACTTAGATTGTTTCCACAATTAGAGTCCTTTTGCACACGTGATTAGTGTTTTTTACTGGTGTTAATTGTATTTTTATATGATCTATTTCTTCTTTTATCTCTCTGATTGTTTAAATATTTATAGACCATTTATTCATTGTTATGGTTTAGATGTGAGGTGTCTCCCAAAAGCTCATATGTGGGACAACACAAGAAAGTTCATAGGTGAATGATTGGGTTATGAGAGTCCTATCCATTGATAGGGATTAACTGGGTAGTAACTGTAGGCAGGTAGGGTGTGACTGGAGGAGGTAGGTCTCTGGGGGTGTGCCTTTGGGGTATATATTTTGTCGTGGTTGAGTGGAACTCTCTCTGCTTTCTGGTGCCATGTTCCCAGGTGCTTTACTCTGCTACATCCTTCTACCATGGTGTTCTGCCTTACCTTAAGCCCTGAGGAATGGAGCAGTCTGTCTGTTGACTAAGACCTCTGAAAATGTGAGCCCCCAAATGAACTTTCCCTCCTCTAAAATTGTTCTTATCAGGTCTTTTGATCACAGCAATGAAAAGGTTGACCAAAACATTAAAAAACATTAATGGTTGTTCAATTGTCTTAAATCATTGAGGTTCTAATTCATTTTTTTTACTTCTTTTTTGAGTTTGCTGGATCTCCTTGATGGCAATTTTTCCTCCCTTATATGATTAGCAATTTTGGTTTTTAAGTTCAACATTTGAAGAGATACCCTCCCAATAGGATTCCTCTATATTCTTTGATATTTATGTGTCCCTAAAGAAAAGTTTTACATCAGTTGCTTTGAGGCAGAGCAAGACTTACACCAATCAGTTTTATGCATTATTTTCCTCAGTTTGGGAATATCTATACCTCAAGGATAGTGTAAATGTTAGATTCTGCATTTTCATATGGCAAAAGTATGATATTTTTATTTTTTATACTACATTTACATGTGGATAACAAATTTCTTAAAGAATTTTCTGGTTCCCTGGCCGAATTATTTTAATTATCTATTCAACGAAGAGACAGTTTCTCATATTAGAACTCTTATTTCCCTCTACCTCCCTCTTGCAAGGCCAATATCATATCTTCTACATTGTCATAAGCATTAATCACCCTGGCACTAGGAATCAGGGCCTCATAGTGTCTTATAGCCACCTATTCAAGAGCTTATTATTGTGGTTTTAAATTCCCACTTCAGTTCAGATTTTTTTTCTCAGCTAGGATTTTATAATCTTTAAATACTTGTTATATATTAGCATTTTAGTTTGTTATTTCATTCAACATACTATGTGCTTTCTATTGGGTGTGAGGGAGCTGTCAGTATTAGGTTTTTCTGTTAGGTTTTTGATACTGAAGTCCAAAGCTTTACAAATTTTATTTTCAAGGATATATGTTATTTTCAGTCCATTTTTTGCTGACTTTAAAGATGAAGAGAGCATCTTCTTGAATCCACATTGTATTGGCTTCTAGGAGCTATGAGTGACTGAGACTTTTGACCTCCAAAATTGTTTATATCCCTTCCATGCATATCATAAATAAATGGATATTTATATGAAGAAGGGTAATGACTCCTGCTTGTCATAAGTTTTTAGACAGCAATAGAAAAACAATGCAGATTTTCATATTTGTATATGGCGTAACAAATGCATAAAAATAAGTAAATGACTTCAGAACCAAGGATTAGGTGAAGACACTATGTGGGGATTGGGCTATAGACCATAATAACAAAAGCCTAGATTTCTTTCAACAGGTTGAGTTGGATGTTAAAGACTGGTGAATGTGGTTTTTGTCTAATGGAGAAAATGTCCCTGATATCTATGGAAGGCCTGTAATTCTTGGGAAATTTATATCAGCAAAAACACTATCATTTTAGACTGAAGGCCTAGATATACTAGGAAATAAAAAGAAGCTTTTAGGCTCCCAACAATCTAGTGACAGAAAGCAGACTAATGAAATTACTTGGGTGCAAACTCATAATAACTTTCATGAAAAATGAAGGGGGCTCAGAAGACAGAGATGACTGACAGCCCAGGGATTAGAACTGAGACTGTAGAAAATGAGGCAAGATCCCAGAGGCAGAGAGCCAAGAAGTTTATTCTTTGACCTTGAAATCTAATCAGAGAAAATCCAACATTTTCCCTGCTAGATTTCAAAACTGTCATGGACTAGTGAGGCTTCTTTATCATTCATACTCCCAGTTATTCTTTTATATTAGAATATCTACAAATATAATTCCACTGTATATTAAGGAAATTGGGGGTAGATAGCTCATATGTTTATTTTCCTAGTGATAGTCAGAATCCCAGAAGACTCATATATACCTAATTTAGGAGATTTAGATGATGAGATTTTGTAGTTTGAGCTGCTAGTATAATGGGATGAGACCCTTGGGCACCTTTAGTGTGAATGTATATAATTCAATTTTGGGAAGGACAGAAGCTATTGGAGGCCAAGGAGATGACTAGTATGTTGGATTCTAAGATAACCATCAATAACTCATGCCCCTGTGTAATCTCTTCATATTAAGTGTGACTCTGTTATTGAATGTGAACACATCCTGTGAATGACAAGATGAGGCACTTGTACCCACATTATATTACTTTAAATTACATGGCAAAAGTGATATTATAGATACAGTTAAGATTACTGATCACTTCAAATTTAATTAATAAAAAAGAAGATGATCTGGGTGGTCTGAGTTAGTCACATAACTTTAAGTCCCAGCCTAGAAATCACAGGGAATCTGTACATGAGGAATTCTCCATTGCTGCATTTGAATGTAGAGGGGGAGCACATGCCAAATAATGGAGGATGCTTCTAATGAGCTGAGAGTTGTCTCTTGATCATACTCAGCAAGAAAATGGGAACTTCAGTCATAAAACTGCATAGACCGATTTCGGCCAGCTACCTGAATGAGCATGGAAGTGAATTCTTCCCCAGACTCTCCAGACAAAAATTCAGCCTTGATTCCAGCATTGTGGTACTGTGAACCCAGACAGGTCGTGCCAAATTTCTGACCTATAGAACCATGAGATGATAAATGGCTGTTGTTTAAGCCACTTAATTTATAGTAATTTGTTACATTGTAAAAGAAAACTAATAAAATATTATTTCTGATGTGGTCATGGTGGAAAGGATAAATGTGTGTGGTGAATTCTTTGAGATAAGGAGAGGAAATGTAGCTTCAACTGGCAAAGTATGGAGTTCAAATTTTATTCTATTCTATTTATGGGAGGTGGTAATTAATTCTTCCATAAAACAAAGAAAAAAAATTAAAAATAAAATTTTCATCATCTAAAATAACCACACACATAATATAAAGAGTATATTTTATTAGATTCATTGCAACTTGCTTCTACATTGTAAAATAGTAAACAATCAGAGCTATACTGATCCTTATAGAGACAATGGTCACGAGGTGAATCATTTTCTAATTATTTATTCTCATCTTTTCTTATGTGCTTAATTTCTTAGAAAGTGGCCAGTCCTTCTGCCATTAACAACTCAATAACAGCTTTTTTCTTTCTATTCCCATGGAGCAGGATCTGAGAGAGTAAAGGAAGAAAGCAAGTATTTTAAAGATGCCATGGTGACTAGTGATAAATATTCCATAAGCTTGTAATCAAGCTTCTGTTTGCTTTCAATGTTTATCTCCTTCAAAACTGCTCCTTTAATTTGAGCAATTTATTGTATTGACCAGACATATTATTCAATTTGTTCATTGCATATTGATGAAATGGTCAGTGAAGATGGAACACTTGCTTAGGTAATCAGTATGGAAACTACTTCTATATTGTTCATAACTCTGAAATACAATTTTCATAGTTTCTCATTTTTGAGACCAATTATCTCACAGATGCAGACACTACAGGTAATATATAAGTTATGTTTGCCTCTTGGCCTTTTGACTTCCATGAAGATGTCAACCTAATTTGCAGAAAATGTAAAATGACCACTTAACTGATTATTGAATCTTGGCTGTTGAAAGAGGGTATTTTGGTTTAGATTGTCTTACTGAGTGAGAATATTTCCAAGGAGAGTGGAAGGCTGTTGAATGATATCCTCTTATGCTAAGCATTAGTTTTTATTGGAAAGAAAAGTAAATATGGAGTCACAACTTTTGGCTGGGTAACAGCTGCTGCATAAACAATCAACTGAAATGGCTACTTGGGCCTCTTCAGATAAAATTTCCAACAGTCAATAGGCCAGACCTTCTCAACTTTATATTTGCAAACTTTAGGAATTTAATATTAGTACTTGGAAAAAGTGAAGTTTATTAAAGTGAAGTTTGGGCAGACAGACTAAGAGGAAGCTATGTTGTGTCTGTTGAAAGAAATATGTTTTATTATACAGTTTAAATAGACAACTGACAGCCAGTGTGGAGTCAACCCCTTAGAGGATTTGAATGGAATGTAATTTATAGACTCTGCTTCCATAAAGCATACTTATTAACTCCAAGTATTCTTTGGAGATTTGGTACTTTCTGATTCAAAACTGCCCTATACATTCAATTTTACTCATAGGTAAAAATCAAAATGTTCCTATTAATTTTAATGGTTATTTTCAACTAGTCATACATTCCTGGTACAACTTAGAATTGCAAAGTTAGAATTAGGATATTTTTAGTATTTTAATAAAGTAGTAGGAAACTTAAAGAAATACTTTTTATTATTTTTCTTCTTTTGTTTTAGAATGTGTGTGTGAATTTATGTGTATACACACACTTATACACATTAATTATATATATATATGCTTATATGTATTATATATATTCATTTTCATTGATTTCCTGTGACAAAATAATTTTCATAACTTTGAAAAGTCACACTCCTATTTTATTAATTTACAAATTTAATAAAAAGATTAGATAAAAAATCCAGATTTCTCTGAATCCAGAATATATTTCTGTCTTTAATTTTGGAAATAGAAACAACATACAGAAGTGACTTCTTCATATTTCCTTAATTAAACCAAATATAATCTTAAAGAAGAGTGAGAGTCTTTGGTTGAAGACTTGATCTTAAGTCACACTTGGAAGAGTTTTTGCATGCTGAAAACATACTAGGAGGTCTCCCTACCCCAAACACATCCCCATCTAAAATGGAAAGCCATTTTTGAAAATGCTTACTATGTATTAAACATTTTTTTCACTTGACATTCTTATTTTAACATTTAATATTCTTGGGATGATTCATACTCTGATCACTCAATATATTCAAGTGAATTTGTCAGCTCACTTTCCTTAAATGTAATAATCAACCTTGTGGGATTCTTGGACACATAAGAAAAAGAATGTTATAGTATAGAGAAAAATTGTTGAAAAAATGGAGAAGTACGGAATGCTGAAAATAGCTTTTCCTAGAATCAGGAGCCACAAGTGGCTGTATACTTATTATATCCTAAATTAGAATGATTGTTATAACTGATAGAATATCACTAGACCTCAAAAAGATTCTTATTTCTATGTCTACATCTCTTCTAAGACTATTGTGATCCAGATCTGTTGTTGTTGTTCTTGATTTCCTCAAACTATTCTTTCCTTATTTTTTTTTTTCAACTGCTGGTCTTTACCACTTCTCAGAGATCCTTTAATTGAAAAGAAAGAATATCTATTTCTGAGAAAATTGCATTCTAGAACATCTATAGAATTGTATTCATCAATCACCAAATCCTAGCTTTGAGTAACACACTTTATCTAACACAGCCTGCAAATAATAGATGGAGCCAGATTTTCAACTTACATGTTGTAAGGTCAGGACCTAGAAAATATTTCCAATACTTTTAGTACAGCAATAATTTTATGAACACAATGGCCTCATGTTGGTACATTTACTATGCACAAATATTACTCAGTATGATAAAAATGTTCAGCTTGCAAAGTTGGCAACTCACCTATACACACTTATTTGTTAAGAATCTTCTCTTTTCTTCTACATTGGAATGATTTAAAGCCTGCATGCCATTCCAGATTTTTATCCCTAAGTGTAAATTAAATAATAACCTGGTTTAAGTGATTAAACCATAATGAGCATGAAATTACTGTATTATAGAACAAGTGTAACCACCTGAAACCAGAAAGAGAGGTATAGCCTTTGGTAGTTGAGGATGAAAATAATGAATCTTCTCCTTAAATTTCTTCTCAGTATGTTTTTAATAATGAACAAAATGTTGATCACTAGCATGATGGAATATGTCTCTGAGATCTTAATGGTGGAGGAAAAACATGATCTGTACACTTCTTATATAGATAGGTCAACTATTCTTAATGGCAAATACTAAGAAGTTTTTGTCCATTGTTATTGGTATGCACAAGATCTTGTTATTCAGGTGATAAAAATGATTTACAGCTAGCAATAATTTATTTCTGCCTGTTTACATCCCAGAGAGAATCATTTCTTATTAGTTTTATAGACAGAGTATGTTTCCCTGAAGTGATCAATATAATACATAGGCAGGCTTGAATATCTCCATGTATGGAAAATGGCACTAAAAATGTCTTGGTATTACAAGTTCTCTCAATAATTTTCCAGATGATGAATAGGTAGACAAGAAGTTTAGTGTTTAGATTACCACAAATGTCCATATATGTCATCATTTAAAGAACAGGAGAAATATTTTCTTAAAACAATTGAAACTACAAGTCATGTTCATTAATTTCTATCATTCTAATACAGCTTGTGAAGTTATATATGAAAATAGAAATTGTGTTGTTGCAGTTGTTGATGAGCTGGTGTACACATTACAAATTATATTAATTGGTACATCAGATTATTCAAAGACAGAATGAGCTCTGAAAATGGAGGTCTTCTTTCATTTCCTAGAATTGGTCTCTTTAAGACATGGTTGAGAAATAAAAAAAAGGAGATGTTTTCTGTGCTATGGAAAAATAAAAAACTAAACCCACAGGAATAGTGGTACCACTTTTAGTAGCAATTTTAACTGCTTTCCTGCTTACTTTCTAAATTTTTTATTTTTTCTCTCTCTATGCTACTCTTCTTTCCATCAATTTTTCAACAATATTTACAGCACCCAAAGTTTCTCAAAATTAAAGAAAAATATCATTCAGCAAGACACGTGCAAAAGACTTAATAAATGATCGGCAAGTTAATATTCCATTGTGCTGAAGTAAAATACATTATACTATAAATACTATGCACTTCTTCTAAATTTAAGAAAAAAATTAAATTCACATTGAAGATGTTGCACTTTCACATCTGTATTGCTAGCAATTTGTAGGTGAAGTAGGTTAACCTGTGATAAGAAAAAAAAACAAAAATGATATCAAAGAAACAGGAAAGAGAAGAAAAGTAGCAATGTGGTAAGTATAAAGCACACATTGGCAGTTTTTTTTTTATCTAAATACCATTGTATTTAGTTCCTTTACAATCAAACTGCATGGAATAACACAACATTTTTCCTGTAGAGGTAAATGTATTTGAAGGGCATGCTTTTAGTAGAAGCTAGAAGCAAACTTGAGACCAGTTGATTTATCAGAGACTGATTAATCACAAATTTGTTGGGTGTTTAAAGCCCTGACCTAGTGTTTTTGAGAGGAAACTAAAAGTTAAGTGTCTTATTATAATATGGATTTTTTTAATTCTGTATGACAGTTTTTGTAATGCCTAGCAAAAATAATGAAAATTAATGTAGCGTTTTCAGTACTTGTACATTTTAATATCCTTAAAGATATTTTTTCTTACAGTTATTGTATGTCATTAGTTACATGCATTAGAAAAGTAACCCAAGCAGTTTATGTTTTGTTCATATATTTATGCAGGTATAAACACAAGTTTTTATCTAGATATCTTGATCATTTCTTTCAATGTGGATTTCAGAACACAGCTTTTTAGCTATATTTTTATTATACTACTTACCATGTTTTTGAATGTATCCCATCAAATAGATTTGATTATAGCAAGATATTTTGGTTAAGCATTGACGGGATTCTGTAGTTTGAATGGCATAATTATGCTCTAGCCTAAATTAATTACTATCCCCAGATTACATAAATCACAAATAATTTCTTGTATTTGTGGGAATACTTAAATCAATTTTAAGATCAGACTTTTTGAAGGAATACAAGGAGAATTCATAGGAGACTGAGATCAGGACAATATTTAAACACAAGAAAGGAGCCCAATAACAACCTAGATAATGTTAGAAATTTGATAAAAGGAAGATAGAGAGAATACTAGACGTATCACCAGTGGAATACTTTATTGGGTTGCTTTATGAATTTTAGATTTATAACACTTGGGTTATAAAGAAAAGAGGCTTGTTCAGGAAAGGGAGAAGAATGGTCCAGTGCCCTACAGTGCTTTTCAAACCCAAACTTGGCAAAGATAGGCATTAATGTCCAAGAAAATCCAATCAAGTGAAAGGGGTGTAGCACTGGGATTAAAGGTGGCAGACTACTTCAATGGGGAATCTGTATACTTATAGCATAGTCCCATTTACTGAAAGTTTAATTGGTCTTCATATCCTTGTCTCAGTGTACTTATGTCAACATTTCAAATGGCAAGGATGTGGTCCCTGTAGAATATTGGAACACAAGCCAGGTTGAATTGGGGAATAATCCCAGTGGTTCAGACTAAAAATAGTGGAAGGTATTCGGCAATTATGCCAGGGACACAAGAACCTAGCTCTGTGGTAGCAAGGCACATTCCATTACAAATTATTTTGTGTTTTCATTAGAGAGGGAGAAATTCCTAGGGTAGGTAGAAACTGAAGGACCAAGAGTGCAATGTGTCATCTCTTAAAGCCACTGTGAAGCTCTGATGCTGTGTTTTGAAACAAAACTCACCAAAGCTAAAAGACTGTCATCTGAAATAAACCAAGTTCAAGCACCCAATGAATCTAATAGTAAAGTAATCCATCTGGAAATCTAGTACTGTAGTTCAAAAATAAAGCAAAACCTAAATGAGTACCAGCCAAAAAGTCAATATGAAGGTGCAAACCTGAACTGGATAGTGAGTATAGATATTTCCTCAACTCATGAACATTCAATTTTTGATGGTCAGAAGGCAGAGTATAGGGTAGTTAAAGTTGTGAGTTTTGATTATCTTGAATTTTTAATTAGGCTTGCATTTAATTGGCCTCAGTGACTTAAGCTAAGAAGGGGTGAACTAAAATTTGAGAAAGAAATAATAAATCAGACTTGCTTCCATTGACTTAGTATAGGCTTCTCACCCATCTGTGTAAATGTACCAAGAAAAAAAAAAAGGCAAAGAAAACATTTTAGTTTGAATCTCATATCATTTCTTAAATATTTTATAATAAGTAATGGCTTGAATAGGGTAAGAGTTATGCATAGCACTAATTTCTCATGGCTTCTCAAAATGTAAATAAGTATCATTACATGGCAGAACATAAGCTCCAATATAAGCTATTGGAGTTTTTCCATGCTTCATTTATGGTAACAAATCATTTTTTTATTTCTCTAGGTCATCACTGAATATGTAGTATAAATTAAGGAGATGTTTCAGTTTCAATAAAAACAGAGTTTGACCTGGTGAATTATTTTACTTATTTGAAATAACTAAAGACAAGTTAAGAATGATCTCAGGTCGATAGCAGGTAAATTTTGGATGTACGCAGTAAAGAATATTTGATTATAGAGTTATATTACAAAAGCACTATCAAAAAGGAAATATATTATCTCATATTCTATGAAGCTACATGTATTTCTAAAAAAGATATTCCTGAGGGCACTTAGCATAATTTTACTTCAGATTAAATACAGGTTTAAAAGGAAAGTTTAAATCAAACATCTAACTTACATTGAATATGTTTTTATAATAATATGGTCCACAGAAAATTATTCTATCCAAGTTAAGTCTTGGTTGGAGCATTAAGTTTTAATTTTACAACTGGTAAAACTGAGTAGAGTTAATTATTTTTAAAACCTCAGGAATTCAAACTTTTATCATTGCCATGCAGATTGAAGTGCTTGAGGGAACCTGAAACCAGAGTCTTCAGAGGAATCCAAGATGAAGAGAATCATTTTGTTAAGTTGAAACTTGAATTTCCAAGGTAACAACTAACACTATGCATTCACTGTATACTCTCCTGATTGAAATACTCTTAGAGAGTACGTTTCTTACTGTGTGTCATCATATATGTTAAACACATTTGGGTAACATATATTAATTCTCCGAATCATAGCATAATCTTTTATCTATTCTAGTTGTTTTGGAATCAAGCAAAAGTTTGGACATTCTCAGTTTGTTGCCATAAGATTTATCAATTGACATGCTCTTTTAAGAATTTATCAAATCAAATCGTCTGAACTGTGAGATTACCTATGTGCTTTTACTCTAGTTATAGTACCATCATCAAAGATCTGCCCTCTCCAAATAATTTGGATAAAGGAAGCAAGAATTCTGAAGCATTTTCTTGAAGTCTGAATGTTTCATTTCTACATTTGGTATTTGGGAGCAGCAGTTCTTAATATGATCCATGGACCTAATGGAATATAGAAAGCAATTACAGTTGTCTTTAATATTTTGTGAATATGTGAACCTATATTATCTAGAGAAAAGAGTCAAAATTTTAATCAGATTCCCACAACGTTCTTGAACCAAATATTGATTTAAAAAAACACCTTTGCAGTGTTCAAATGACCAATTTAAGTAATAGTATTTGAAGTCTGTATGAGTTAAAGATATATTTTTCTCTACTGTAAATTGACATTTGGTATGCTTTAGAGTCTGAGCATGATTCAGAACAATGTTATCTTGCTTTTTGACTGAAAAATCCTATTGAATTCTCATAACAATTATCTAAATAAAAAACATGATGAAAAATAAACTGCTTGGAGAGGTTTTCATTCATTTAAAAGCTCCCAGTAACCCTGACCTTAAGTATGATATTAAAACAGTTGTGATGCTGAGAGGAGAATAGGAACAACAGGTGCCCATGACAGCCTTGATGTGTGTTCCCTCAGTTGAAGTGCCCACTGTACCCCTTGTCATGTGGAAACACCCCATCTCAGAGAATTCCTGCTAACTTGACTTCCACGTGAGAGCTATGGACAGATGTCATCCAAATGTATCGAGATATAGGTTACAACCTTTTCTCTCTTTCACAACAATCTACATGGTTTGACCAGTCAGACAAGATAGCAGCAGCAGAATGGCCCCCATCCTGGAAGTCCACTTGATAAGTCCACCTGGGACAGTGTGAGAGGTTATGATCATACCCATTCTTTTCAGCATACATTTGTTTATCCATTCTTTTAAACCATAATTTGTGGATTTTAAGCTATCTCTCCAAGTATACCTTTACCTCTGCATAGTAATTAGTATCGGTTGAAATGCTCCTGTTATTGCTCCTCCAATTTTAATTGGTGGTAGGCAGAGGCTGTACACATTCCTGTGAGAGCTCTGCTTTCAGGAGACTCCTTGCTGTCTCAAACTGACAAGAAAGCGAGGCTGCATTTTTCAGTCTGTTTTATTCTAGTGGCTAGAGGTTTTCTTGGTTTCTTTTGTGAGTTTACTGTTCTAATGTGCTTGGTTTATGAATTTTGAATTACATATTTTAAATGACCTTTTAATTTCTGCATTAAAAAGGGTATATAGAAATCTTCGTGGAATTTAATGAATTTTAGTTTTTGGAAGCTATTTTGGGTCTGCATTCAAAAGCAAGAGAGATGCTTACTTCTCTTTCTCAAAATGAGAATGCTAACAGTAGGACTGGCAGTGAGTGAACTGGAAGTAAAACATTCTCCTTTTTCTTCATGAATGTCAGGAAGAAAGAACAGAAAAGAAAAGGATAATATAATGTTCACACTAGGGGATAAGAGATTTTATCCTTGGGAACATGAGCTCTTTCTAATATCCTAAATGTTTATGACTCTGTCTACCTAAGATCATAATGACTCAGTAGTGACAAATTCTTAATCAAAATTCTAATGAGTTTGCCTATGTCATATAAAAATATAAGGTTAACTGTCATGCATACTTCCAGTTCAGTGTTTTTACTCCTTACATGCTGCTTTAACAATAATAATTATTAGTGTGTGTGTGTGTATGTATATATATATATATATACACTCTATAATATATATACACTCTACATTTTAAAAAACAGAGATATCTCACTAATTCTTCTTGGGTTAGATCTACATTGTAGAAAAATATGTGCATATATTAAGGAGGAGGTTCAAATTGGTAAAAATGGATTTAAACCTGACACTTTAGGATTATCACAGTTTTTCTGAGCAGTTAAAAAGGAATTCTACCTGCCATTTAGACTTGATAGATGTGGAAATCTATATAGTTTACTCATTCTGAGATATTTGATCACAAGTTTTTTATTGTGGGGAAGTGCAAAGAAGAACTACATATAAGACATAAATATATTCTAACCTGCTATGATGTACAGGCATTCATGGTATACTTTGAGTCTTTTTATGTATTCTCAACAAATAAATAGATATTGGCTTTACTGAAAGTGGAACAAATGTTTGAAAGCATTTTCCATGTATGGGAATGAAAACAAATGGCTAAAGAAAAGATGATTTGGAAAACCCAATCTATAAATATATGCCCTTTTTTTTCTTTGATTTACCCAGTGATTCATTGATAGTTACATTTTTCTGCATTTGTTAATGTTCCAAAAAAGAGTTTAAAAAGGGGACAGTAGATTTGAAATCAAACAAAGTAAAATGAAGCAAAAAAAGGGAAAGAAAGGATAAATGCCATTGCCTCAAATCTAGATCCAAATAGAAAAAAGACACAGTAACTTAGAAGAATAAACAAAAAGAAAGGGAAGCCACCATCAGATGCCCATATAAAGTCTTCTTGCTTTGTACCTACTATCTGTCCATGAAGAAGTCAATCCATTTCCTTCAAATGTTCCCTGACCTGTTTTTTTCCCTTTTCTCTGAGCAGTAAATGTGCAATGAAGCAAATTACCTTCAACAATTGTATACAAGTAATATATTGAAGTAATTAATCCCATTGAAGCTATTTTTGACCAGGTTAGATTGAAGACAATTTTCTGCTAATGGCTGAAGTCCAGAAGGAATAAATAAGTAAAGAGGGAAGACATTTATTTTTCAATCATGAATCAGCATTTGAGTCTGAGAAACAACTCAGTAGTTGTACAAACAGCAGTGAGGAGGGAGTAAATAGTTGAAGCACATGAATAGTATGTGAAGACTGGAAGAAAATCAAGACCATTAATCTTCAGTATTAAATTTGATTTTCATATTAATTAAATGAAGGCTGTGAAACATAGGTTTCTTATGTTTTGTAATTATAGATTTGAAAATTTGGGTTTTGAATCAACATAGGTGGATGAACAGAATTGCATTCTCTGTTGACATAATGTAACTTTTTTTTAGCATTTCACGTGGTTAGTTGAATTATAGATAAAATAAAATCCTTTCTATGTATTTTATAATTATTTTCATAATAATAATAGAGTAAACTTGATAGGAAATTATTTCTTTTTAATAATTAAATGTTTTTTTCTTGTTATTATCTCACTTATAAAGCATTATAGAATTTAACATTTTTAATCAAAGCCATGACATAAATATCATAGAACAAAGACTTCTATAATTCTATTTTTGTGTGAGTGTGTGTGTGTGTGTGTGTGTGTGACCATAAGAATATGCTTTTCTTAAGGATCTGTTCTGGGATGATGCAATCAATGAGATCCTAATAGGAACCCAGGAACATCAATGATTTATGGCTGTGTATAACTCTTGGGCAAACACATCAGTGTGCAACATCCTGTAAATTATACTGCATGTTGTAAAAAGTCATAAATTGCCAATCATTTTTTGAGTTATCACCATTAAAGACTTTTGTACCTAACTGCAATTGTGAGTTACTATGGTTCCCTTGCAAGTTCTCTTACTAATGATTTCAGTATCTGCTGAATGGAAACTGCAGATGTAATGGCTGATAAGGTAGCACAATTGCCTTAAAGCTTCAAAGTAAGAGGTTAAACTACTTTGCAGTGGAAATATCAGAAACTACAAATCAACAACTTTGTCACTGGACTTTTCCGAATAGCAATTAAACCAGGTTCCCTTTTCTATTTATCTTGTTTACATTTGCATAAATATATCAATGAAAATTAATTTAAGCACAGAATATTAACTTTAGTGAGTCTGAGTCTTGGAGGGAAAGTAGTCTTTTCTCCGTAGACAGTCATGTTGAAAATCAGTATACGATTTTTGAAAACATAAACCTTGTCGTCCTAGATTCAGTCTTTGAATTATGATAGATCTTCACTTGAAAGCCTTTCAAAACAGTAGAACAGAATGTAATAAAAAAAAAAATAGTCAGGTTTTCAGATGCCTGGCCATTAATGGTCAATGATTTTTTCAACATTTGTCTGGTTATAATATTTGCATTGAATCATTTCTTACAAAAGATTGCTCCTCCAAATTAAAAAAATAAATCTCACATCTCACTTTCAAATTCTCCAGAAAACTAGGTTCTATTATTTTAAGACTCACACTTAACTTGAAGTTTACCTTTAGCATATTTCTTTCCTTTTAAACCTATTATCAACTTTCTGTGTTTCTGGCAATCAGACACTATTGATATGAAAGTTATAACAAGCATAATGAAAATTAAATTAAAATGAGACAAAGAAT
Organism: Marmota marmota marmota; assembly: GCF_001458135.2. NCBI lineage: Eukaryota > Metazoa > Chordata > Mammalia > Rodentia > Sciuridae > Marmota > Marmota marmota. The sequence goes on from NW_026000316.1 coordinate 6,398,592, forward strand.
TTCTTTTCTTGTTGTCTTTCTTTTTCCTGTATAAGGTCAATATTTTCCCTGAAGAGGAATCCACAATTACTGTGTTTATCAAAGATTAGAAAGCTTTCTTGTTATTGCCGCACCTTTTATTTTATACCTTACTTTGGAGATTATCCTCTTTTGCTTTCTCAAATTTAGTATTTTAGAACTACTCCCCCAAATATCTTGTTAATCCCTTTATCTTAAGAATGATAAGATGATGATTATGATAAAAATTAATGTTAACATCTTTTAACCATTTTTGTCGCATTGTAACAAAAAAAGCTTCTTATTGGTTTTAAAATTGACTTCTGTATTTATGACTAAAGTTTGCCATCTAGTGGGAATATTGAAGCAAATATCAAAATACTGTTTGCTATTTTTATAAAGCTAACTTTTATATTCACTGATTTGACTGTATTCATCAGTGAGTTTCAATAGCATTTTAATGATTGAATCAACTGTCAAACTTAGTCACACAGGCAACATTGATATGCTTGTGCAGAAACAGCTTGAATGAATGAATCAAAAAATTTAAAAATGCATGTGAAAACAGTGAATTTAATTGAGTTTGAAAACAGTGTTCATTTCAAATGTGAAAGTGATTTTATATTGTCTATAATATGAATTTGATCAGCTTTCAAGGTAATTGCTGACAGAAAGGTCTTTTTCCCTTCCTTCTTCAACACATAGTTTTAATGACAACTGATGCAGATAGAGTTTCCATGTATATACATATAAACACTAAAAGTCAACCAATTTGAGGAGAAATAAAATGGGATTATGGTTCTTGATCTTGTATCCTAAAGGTATGGCCATTTTTTCCTAAACAATTGCGAATTTTAAAAACAATTATTATAAAAACTCATCTTTTTATAATAAAGGATGACTTTCCTTCAGGTCAATTGATTTAAATATAATGCACTGATTAATAAAGGAAAAGATGACTTGTGGCTCATGCTTCTAATTCCTGTTCTGCCTTTGTATGCTGAAAAATAAGTCTGTAATTTCAATCTTAGCGACTGTTTCAAAAGTGTCATTGGTAATAATGAGTCATTCAGTATCTTTTGAGGTTTATAAACTGCATGAGGGGAGAAAAATCAGGTGGATGGCAGGAAATGAAAAGATGTCCATAATAATGAACTGAGTGGCTTTAGGGACAAGTGATAAATTGAAAACATTTTTATGAAAGTCTTAAGCAAAGGTGGCAAAGGGCAAGAATGTAGAGTGGGAAAATAGCTATTGATTCAAAAGCAAAAGCAAAGTCCAGATAGGATGTCCATACCTTATTCATGCTTCAGAAGATGTGAATGGGTGAGAAAGCCATTTAGACCTTCTCTACAGCACAAATAAAAGTGGTGCCATTTGGGGTTGAAAGATCAGAGTGCTCTTAACATGTGTCTTCTCTTTTCCATGAGAAGACAAAAGCAACTTGTTTTATTCTCCCAATTCTCATGTTTGCTTCTAAACTCTATAGTCATATTCTGTGAACACACACATATGTTTGTGCACATAAATTTCTTATTACCTTTGAGCAATAATGTCTGATCCTAATCACTTTTCCTTGTTTATATGAGATTGTTTCCCTTGAGTTTCCTTCAGTCTTCTTAACAAGAAACAACCCTTCCCAAAGGGAATAAACAGAAACACTGAAGCAAAAGAAATAAAAAATTTAGAAAACCATTTAAGTCTTGTAGTGCTAGTCAAATAGAATAATCTGTTTCTGTTCCCAACTATACTCAAAGTTATTTAAATAAAAAACAGACTCCAATTCTGGTACTATTGTTGATGCTGAACATTGAAGGTAATTGTTCTTTTAGACTACATCTAATTCTAAGCCTAAAAGTTAAAGATAAATGAAACATTTGGAATTTTTGATTGAAACATAAGAACTTACCATTTTAAAGTGTGCTTTTCTCAGCACATAGACCATAATATAGATATTGAATTTCATTACTCAGAGTGGGGATACATGGTTAGAAAACTATTTAATGACATGCTTACATTGAGTATTCTTGTTGTGAATGAGTATATGGAAATATGATACATAATTGTACAATAAAATAATGCATTAATACTATACATATAGGTCTCACTCTTTCTCTCTTTCTTTCCGAAAACACACACACACACACACACGCACACACACAAAACAAAACAAAACAAAAAACAATAAATGACACCATAGAAGACGGGAGAATGGTCTGCCATTATTAACTTTGGCTACCCCTGCCCCATTTGCAGATCATTAGGTTCTAAAGTTGATTCTCTAAATGTTTCATAAAAATTTGGTTACGAAGCCCAGGCTTTCTTGAAAATCCCAGTCAATTAATGAGTACCTAAGCCAGTATTGTTAAATTATAAAGGGATCATATTAATCACCTGGCTAATTGAACAGAATCCTCATTAACAGTTGCTCAAAATGAATAATGGCTTCTTATTTCCTTTATAAAGTGCCTAGACTTGTACTCTTCAAGGTGTGGAATCTTGAAAGTAACAAGGATCAAAAACAACTGGCCTTATGTAGAAGAATGAAACTAGATCCCTTCCTCTCACTGTACCCAAAAACCAAATCAAAGTGGATCACAGACCTAAATGTTAAACCTGAAACTATAAAATTACTACAAGAAAACCTAGGGGAAACACATTCAGGACATTAGTGTAGGCAATGATTTTTTAGATAAGACTCCAAAGGCACAGGGAACAAAAATAAAAATAGACAATTGGGATTACAGCAAACTAAGAAGTTTCTGCACAGCAAAGGAAACAATCAATGGAATTAAGAGGCAACCTACAGAAAGGGACAAAAATATTTGAAAACTGTACATCTAACAATGGATTGAAATTCAGAATATATAGGGAACTCAAAGTACTGCACATCAAAATAACCAAACAATCCAATTAAAAATGAACTAAAGAAACTCAACAGGCACTTCTCAGAAGAAGACATAGAAATTATTCAGTACATGAAAAAATACTCAATCTCACTTATCATGAAGGAAATGCAAGTCAGAACAACAATAACATATCATATCATCCCAGTTAGATGGCTGTCATAAAAAAAATACAAAAATTTACATACAACAGTGAGGATGTGAAGAAATGGGAACTCTTATATGCAGTTGGTGGTAATGTAAATTAGTACAGCCATTACAGAAAACAATACGAAAATTACTCAAAAACTAAAAATAGAACTACAATATGATCCAGCAATCATAATTTTGGATCTACATCCAAAGAAGATAAAAAAGATACATGCACTCCTATGTTAATTGCAGTATTATTCACAATAGTGAAAATATGGAATCAACACAGATGCCCTTCAGTAGATAAATAAAGAAAATTATACATACACACACACAATAGTAAGAAGCATGGAAACACAAGTTGAGGAATCACTTCTGATTCTTCTTCAGGTCAGTAGGGTAACTATAGTTAATCTGTAATACTTCGAAATGACTGAAAGAGAGCAATATGAAATTCCCAGCCCATAAATAGAATCATATTGAAGAGATGGTGTTTTAGTCAGCTTTTTCATCACTGAGACCAAAAGACATGATGAGAACAATTCTAGAAGAGGAACAGTTATTGAGGGCTCATGATTTCAGAGGCCTTAGTACATAGATCATTGACTCTACTGCTCTGGGCCCCAGGTGAAGCAGAACATCATGGTGGAAAGGTGTGGTGGAGAAAAGCAGCCCGGATCACTACCACAGGAAGCAGAGAAGAGTGTTCTGCTCACCAGGAACTAAAGATATACCCAAAGTCATGCCCCCAGTGATACACATCCTCTAGCCACACCTTACTTGCCTTCAGTTACCACCCAGTTAATCCCTATAAGGGATCAATTCATTGTTTAGATTATAGCCTCGTAACCCAATCATTTCACCTCTGAACCTCTTGCATTGTTTCACACATGAGTTTTTTCGGGGACACCTCACATCTAAACCATGAAAGATAGGAAAACTTACTAACCTAATTTGATTATTACACATTGTATACATGTAGTGAATTATCATAATGGGCTCCATAATGATGTACAAATATTATGTCTCAATAAAAAAGAAAAGAACTGGCCTTAAATACTGTGCTCTGATTCATTAGCTGTGCAATATCAGATAAACAAGTAACCTCTCTGAGATATTTCATCAACCTTATAAATTTGTGTGAGGACAAAGTGATATAAATATGTGGAAATATATAT
>NW_026000316.1:6402825-6417776 GCF_001458135.2 Marmota marmota marmota
ATATATATATATATATATATATATATATATATATATATATATATATATATATATATATAAAATCAAGTGCTATACAAATGTAAATTGATATTTATTTTTTTACAAAGGATTAGTATTGCTTTGTTGCACAGAAAAATGACATTAGGTTTCAGAGTCATATATTTTCAAAATCTCATTAAAAATGTGTGCTTTAAAAAGTTTTGCTTATTATTGTTAACTCATTTGTTTTACTGAGGACCAGAATGCTTTATTTCTTAGCAGCCTCATTTATTCAGTACATGGATTTAGGTTTCTGTATTCTGGAAGAAAACTCTCATACATAATGAAAAGGTGGAGATCTTATTTACATGCAAAAATATTACCACCACTGCTGTCACTCCCTCTTGCTCTGCAGATTCAGAAGCATTCACTGAAACTCAGCTAGGATGATATATCTATGATTTAATATCATTTTTTCTTTATGCCTTGTTAAATGATGCTGAGGTCAGTTTCAAAGAAACAGAGGTGGGTCTTAAGAGTCAATTGTCAATTCGTCACCAAGTTGCTGATAAGACCAAGGTGATTTTAGACAATGACACCAGAAGTAAGAGTTTGTATTATGCAAAACATCAGCATTAATATATTAATACACATAGTACATGCAAGCCCTTTATAATTATTTATTAAACCATCTAGTCTTTATGGGAGGCACAAAAATGCTGTCAAACCTGTTATTTAGGTGATAAATTGCATCACAAGTAAAATCCAAAGAAGTGGCAATGACAGAAATCCAGAATTTTTGCTTCTGTTGATTTTTCCCCTTAAGTGTATTTCTTAAACACTCTTCATTAAACTGAAAAAAAAAATTCTTAGTGTTTCAGAGAAAAGGGAAAAATTGAAACTAATGTCAGTGACTAAATAACCTAACATAAAGGTTGTTAGTAGAACATTTAGATCACTATTCCAAATTTTGGAATGTATGTAAAGTGAATCATGTGTTAGCTAGGTTTTGAGATACAGTTTTCTTAATTAGTTGCAGAGTCAGTGTTAGCAAAAGGGAATTGAAAAAGCATCAGTTAATTAAGTTTAATTTTAAAGATTGTCCTTTAATAAAAATTTTCTACCTGTGATAAGCAATGTTTGATGATTTTAGACATCAAATAAATGTCCCTTGCCAAATAATTGAGGAAATAATGATCTCCACCCACCTTTCTCTCTGCTTTATTCTTGTGAAATATATCCTATGTAGTAGTTCAGTGGATTAGACAAAGGGGAATGAAGGGAAGGGAGGGAGAATGGGATTAGGAAAGACAGTAGAATTCATTAGACATAACTTTCCTGTGTTCATATATGAATACATAAATAGTACAACTCAAGAATAGGATTCCAATTAGAATAAGTTATACTCCATGTATGTATGATATGTAAAAATACACTCTACTATCATGTATATCTAAAAAGAACAAATAAAAAAAGAAATATAGCCTACATACAAAACAATCAAGGACATATATGAAGTTTAAGAATAATATCAAGTAGAACAAATAAATAAATAAATAAATAAGAATAATATCAAGTAAATCTTCAGGAAAATATCCAGAAATATCTACCATGTATTTAGAAATAGTATACAGTGTTCTGTATGCCTCATTCATGTTGCACTTCCTTCTCCAGAATCAATCACTTCCTCAATTTTTAAATTAATTTTATCTTGATCTTCTTTATAGCTTATCCAATGATGTGCATCATTACTCTAAATAAAATATTACTTTTTGTTGCCATTCTTAAACATTAAGTAGGATCATAATTTGCATGTGTATGTTTTCTCCTGTGACTAGTTTCTCTGAATATGTTTTCTTTTAGTATATGGCATATTTGGGTCCAATGAGTTTTTTAAATTGTTTAAAAAACAATATAGATAACACAAACTGACCATTTAATCATTTTTAAGTATAACATTTTGTGACATTAAGTATACTTTCATTATTTTGCAGCCATTATCACTATCCATCTCTAAAACATTTTCATCATCCCAAACGGAATCTCTGTAACAGTTAAGCAGTATCTCCCCATTTCTTCTTTTCCCCAACCTCTTCTATCAACTTTTGTATTTCATATCTTTATGGCTTTAACTACTCTTGGTACCTTAAATAAATGGAATCATACAATAATTTTTGGTACTTTTATGTCTGGCTTATGTTTTCGAGATCCATTCATGTTGTAGCATGTATCAGAATACTTTTTTCTTTCTTTCTTTTTTTATTGAATAATAGTTCATGATATGGATACACCACATTTCCCTTCATCCACTTATGAACACTAAAACTGCTCCAAGTTTTTGGCTATTGTGAATAATGCTGCTATGAACATTGATATATAAATATCTCTTTGAGATGCCACTTTGAAATTTTTGTGTGTGTATTCCTAGAATTGGAATTGCAGGATCATATGACATTTCTGTTTATGTTCCTTGCACCATATGAATTTCCATAGCTTGTTTACTGTTTTAGATTTCAACCAGCAAGACAGTAAGGACTCAGGGTTCTCTACACTTGCCAACACTAGCTACTTACTTACTTAGAGTAATTCTAGTGGGTATACACAGCTGCTTTTGAGTATTTTAATTTCCCAAAGAGTCTCTCCACCCCCTACTTGGATGTTCTATTGTATGTTTGCACCCATAATGTGTTGCCCCAGGCATCTGTGGGTCTATAGCCCTCCTAAAGTTTTCACAAGCAGCAGTGACTCTCCCTTTTCTCACCTGAGAGCTGAGATAGGCAAGACCAATTCTTCAAGGAGTCTCAGAATTAGAACATTACAGATGAGATTTGGCCGGATTCCTCTATTTTAAGGGGAGGAATCTGGAACTGGGAAGGTGCTTCCCCCAAAATAAGACCAATTCACACTACTGGGATGGAAGTGGGGAAAGGCTAAGTAAAAGTGTAAGTGAAGCTGAAGGTGAAGCTCAGTGGTAGAGTTTTTGCTTAGCATGTCTGGGGCTCTGGGGCTGGATTCCAAGCATAGGCGAGAAGAGGAGGAGCAGTAAAATTTTCTATTGTTTAGAATATGACTTTTTCTTGATTGAGCAATTGGGCATTTACTTGGGGTTGCTATAAAATTTCCGCTGCTTTCCAGAGACTCTGTAAGGTTATTTTGTTACCGCTGTGTACAGGTGACAAGTCCTTGCTTCCCCAATGTTGAAGTATAACACCAGATAAGCACATCGAGACAAGGTCAGAGTGGAAATTAGAAGTTTATTAAAGGACAGCAGAAAAGACTTCTCCCGGAGGAAGAAGGGGACCCAAGAGATGGAATCCGTGGAAGTGCGGTTGTCTCCCCTTTTTATAGTTCTTTCAGTGATGGAATGTAGGTGGGAAGGCCCGAGGGGTGGGACACAGGTGGCCCAAAGAAGTAATCTGGGCAGGAAGGACTTCTGAGTCAGCATCTTCAAGTTTATTGGGGGCTGTTCATTAACACTTCTTTGGGATGGGCTCTGGGCCTTGGACTTTTCCGGGACTTCATTAACATTCCAAGAGTTGTTCAACTTTTCCCAGAATTCATTCTCAACATGGCCTCCATTTTAGATCTCACTTGATATTAGACCCGATTTACCTAACTACACTGACTACCTACTTTAAATCTGGCTTCAATTTTAATGAGTTGATGATTGTTTTTTCATGGGCAGAATCAGAGCTTGGAGTTTCCTAGGCCATTCTGTTGATGTCATACTATTATTTCTTAGTGGTCATTCATATTGATACATATTGATATGTGCGGGGGAGGGAAAAATTTGTCTATCCCGTTAGTTTTAAAACTGGGGCTGGTGACTGACAAAAGAAAAAGAAACAAAGGAAAAACATACCAATTTTATTTGATGTTACTATTTCTATATGCATAGGACTTCACAGAAGAGAAGTGAAAAACTCTCAAAAGCAGTTACGGGGGGATTATATGCCATTTATAAAAGGATGACAAAGATTATAGAGAAATGACAAGAGAAACGAAAAGCAATTGGGGCTTCTAAGCATGATAAATTATGAGAAGGTAAATATATGGGGGAAACTAATCTTAGTACTGTTTTCATCTCTGGTGATATTGCTTGTGCTCCTCTTCCTGGTGTGGAGATTGAGGACTCCTTCACAATAAAAGCATCTCTGCCATGTTTTTCAGCAGATAGCTCTTCCTGTGTCTGTTATGCTCGAATTCAGGACCCCCAAAAGACCACCAGAGACCAAGATCGATGTAAACAGCAAAGAGGTGTTTATTTCAAGCTAGCTCGGTCCTCCACACACACACACAGCAACTGGTGAGGCTGAGAGGCCCCGAGCCCAGGGTTTGTAGCAGTTTTATACATTCTTTGGAGAAGGCAGGGACCCCCACATACATCATAGCATCTCTTAGCAAATCATCACACACTGCGGGAAAATCAAATAACAACTCTAAAACATGATTAGCATGTTCACTGGTGGGAACAAGTTGGGTAGGGGTGATTGGTCAGTACAAAAGGGGTATTCATTTGAACTGATTGGTTTAAGCCAACAGGGGTATTCATGCTGAATTACATGGTTTCCCAACACATTATCAACCACCATAAACTACTGGTAGGGTCATCTGGCATCCCGGGTATTTCCCTGTCTCATGCTGATTGGTGGCTGCTAGGGGGTTGCTATGGATCCCCACCTAGCCTGACTGAGTCAGGGACACCTGGTGCAGCAGATCTCTCCTGTTATTTGTAGATAAACAACTTAGCAGGGTGGGAATGTGCCTAGGAGTTCTCTGTGGGTCTTTCCAAGGACAAAGGTCATGTCCCTTCCTTGGACAGGTTTTGCTCTGAGATAGAGGCTGGTTTTTCATGTCAGCTTTTTTCAATTGTCTTCAGTTTAAAATAACCCTTATGCCAGAGGCATATTTGAGGATGCATATCCTGATTCTCTTCATATGTATAGCTGATTCATTCTTTTTTTTTTTTTCTTGGTATTGATGTAGGACAGATGAGGCTGAACACCTGAGGAATTTCCAGGAAGCAAATTTATTTAAGCTACCATGGTCCAGAGGTGCTAATGCCTAAAAATCTGTGAATTCCAAAGCTGGAAATTCTTTGAACTTTATACCCAGTGGGAGGGAGTTTACAGTTTTCATGGGAGTTTACATTGAAGAAGTACTTTTTGTTCTATTTTCCTAGACTAGACAGAGGTTTTCATAAGTCTTTACCTCAGAAAGCAGAAATAGTCATTTTTTTTCTTACCGTTATCAAGCTTGCAGGCAAACTCAGCTTTTACAAGAAAAAGCAACTGAGCCCTTACAGGAAATAGAAAGCTTCAAACCACATTGAGATTTGTGCAGAATTTTTGTTGATATCCTGTTGTTGAGAACAATTATGGTGAGGGTCTTTGGAGCAGCTTAATTATGACTCTTCTGTGGAGGGGGGCACTATAGCACAATAGTTGAATCTATAGAGCATTGCCATTATAACAATATTGACCTTTTTGACCTTAGAATATGATTTATGTAAATCTTATTCTAAGATGTTCTGTTTGGGTCTTTAAGATATCTCTGTTGGGGCTAAAGTTTTGGCTCAGTGGTAGAGCACTCACCTAGCACATATGAGGCACTGGGTTTGATTCTCAGCACCACATAAAAATGAAATAAAAAATATTATCTGTCCATTTACAACTAAAAAAATATTTAAAAAGATATCTCTGTCAAATATCTTCTGTCTTTCAGCATATAGCTGTTTTACAGTTTTTGTCAGATTTATCCCAAATATTTCATGTTTGATATTATTTTAAACTATAATGTTTTTATTTCAATTTCTGGTTGTTGGTTAGCATTGTATAGAAATACATTTGAGTTACTGAATTTATTTGTTGCTATAGTATATTGCAACGTGTGTCAAGGTCATTTATTATTTCTAATATTTTTTCTGTAAATTTCATCAAATTTTCAATATCGATAATCATACAGTCTATAAATAAAGACAGCTTCAATTCATCCTGTCTAATTTATGGGTGAGAGAGGTGTGGTAAAATCTACTGATATTTTTGTGTTGTGGTCTATTTGGCTCTTGAGCTTGAGAAGAGTTTGTTTGATGAATGTAGATGCTCCATTGTTTGGGGCATATATATTTATAATTGTTATATCTTATTGATTGTATGGTTCCTTTAAGCAGTATGAAATGTCCTTCTTTGTCTCTTTTGATTAACTTTGGCTTGAAGTCTACTTTATTTGATATGTAGATGGAAACCTCTGCTTGTTTATGCAGTTATGTGAGTGGTATATTTTTTCTCAACCTTGCACTTTCAATCTGTGGATGTCTTTTCCTATGAGATGACATAAATGATCCACAAATCAAAGACCTGATCTATCTTTCTTTCTTTCTTTTCTTTCTTTCTTTCTTTCTTGATATGAAGACTGAACCCATGGGTGCTTAAACACAGAAGCACATCCCCAATCCTTTTCTAATTTTTTTATTTTGAGTCAGGGTCTTGCTAAGTTGCTTAAGAAGTCACTAAGTTGCTAAAGCTGGCCTCAAACTTGTGATCCTTCTACTTCAGCCTCTTTAGTCACTGGGATTACAGTGGTGTACCACCACACCTGGCCTCAAAGACCTAGGTTTTGAAAAAGATAAACAAATATAAACAAATAGACAAACCTTGAGCTTCAATAATTAAAAAAAAACAATATAAATAAAACCAGGTATGAAAAGGGAGACATTATAACTGACACCACATAAAAACAAAGGATAATTAGAGATTATTTTGAAGAATTATGCACCAAAAAATTCTCTGGCCTAGAGAAAATGGAAATATTTCTGGACATATGTACCTCCCCAAGATTTAATCATTAAGAAATAGAAAACCTGAACAGAACAATAACAAATAATGATATTGAATCAGCAATAAAATGTCTCCCACTGTAGAAAATCCAGGACCAGATGGCTTAAATGCTGATTTCTGTGAAAAATATAAAGAAGAACTAATACCAAGTCTTTGAAGCTATTACAAAAAAATAGAATATGAAGGAATTCTTTTGAGTATACACTATAGGTTAGTGTTACACTGTGAGGACACAACATGAAAAAAAACAAAAAATCTATAGGTCAATAACCTTGATAAACATAGATGAAAAATTATCAGCAAAATATGAATTCAATAGCACATTGCAAGGATTATTCACCAGGATAAAGTGGGATTCATCAGAGCAATATAAGGATGATTCAACACAGGCAATTCAATAAACAGGATACACTATATCAACATAATGAAGGATAAAAACACAATCATTTTAGCCAGGATTGTTGGCACACTCCTGTAATCCCAGATACTTGGGAGGCTGAAGTAAGAGGATCTCAAGTTCAAACCCAGACTCAGCAATTTAGGGAGGCTCAAAGCAACATAGAGACACATAAAAGGCCTGGGATGTGGCTCAGTGGTTAAGCACCCTTTGGTTCAATTCCCAGTATCCCCCCCAAAAAATGAAAATCACAATCATCTCAAGAGATGCAGAAAAGGCTTTTGATAAGTCAATACTGCTTAATGATAAAAATGCTGAACAGATTAAAATACTGTATTTCAACATAGAAAAGACTATTTATAATAAACCTGTAGCTAACATTATATCAAAAGGAGAAAAGTCGAAAACTTTTGAAGATCTGAAACAAGACAAGGATGGCCCCTTTCACCAATTTTATTTGACATAGGACTGGTAGTCCTAACCAGAACAATCAAGAAAGAGAAGGAAGTGAAGAGCATCTAATTTGGAAAGGAAGAAGTCCAACTGTCTCTGTTTGTAGCTGACACAATCTTATATATAGAAAACCCCAAAGATGCCACCTAAATATATTAGAACTAATAAATGAATTTAGCAAAATTGCAGGATACAAAATCAACATAAAAATCATATTTATTGGCAAAATAGTGAATTATATGAAATAAAAATTAAGAAAGAAATTGTATTTACAATAGCTATAAAAATAGCTAGAAATAAATTCAAAGAGGTAAAAGATTTCTATGATGAAAATTATAAAATGGAAAGATATTTCATGTTCATAGATCTGAAGAATCAATATATTTAAAATATTCATACTACTCAAAACTATCTATAGATTTAATGCAATCCCTACCACAATACTATTGACATTCTTCAAAGAACTAGACAAAACAATACTAAAACTTATATGGAGCCACAAAATTCCCGATTAGTTAAATCCATGTTGAACAGAAGAAAAAAATCATGTGGCATTTTACTACCTGACTTCAAAAACTGTAGCAAAGCTATAGTAATCAAACCAGCATTGTTTTAGCATAAAAATAGACATACAAAACAATGGAACAGAACAGAGTGTCTAGAAGGAAACCCATAAATCTACATCCAAATGTGTATATATATGTGTGTGTGTGTATATATATATATATATATATATATATATATATATATATAATTTGTAGGTGGACACAATACCTTTATTTTATTTCTGTGCAGTTCTGAGGATAGAACCCAGTGCCTCACCTGTGCTAGAATAGCACTTTACCACTGAGCCACCGCCCTATCCCCTCCAAATGATTTTTGTTTTTAGGTGTAGATGGACACAACACAATGCCTTTATTTTTATGTGGTGCTGAGGATGGAATTCGGGTCCCGCCCTTGCCAGGCAGGCGTTCTACCGCTGAGCCACAATCCCAATCCCAGCCCCTCCAAATGATTTTTTTACAAAAAAAAAAAAAAATTGGAAAAAGAAAAAGGACAGTCTTTTAAATAAATGATGCTGGGAAAATTGGATATGCACGTACATAAAAATGACGTTGACCCTATCTTTCTTTATTTACAAAAATCAAAATGGGTCAAGACATACATTAAGACTTGAATCTGTGAAACTACTATATCATCTCTGGCCAGTAAGAATGGTTATCATAAAAACGACTAAAGATAATAAGTGCTGCTAACGATGTGGAAAAAAAGGGAATCCTTGTGCATTGTTGGTAGAAACTTAAATTAGTATAGGCATTATGGAAAAAAGTATGGAGGTTCCTCAAAAAATAATAACAGAAGTGTCATGTGGTTCAGCAATCTCACTACTAGATAGATACACAAAGGAAATGAGACTTCTATGCTCCCCTGTTATTGAAGCATTATTTATAATAGCCACAAAATGCAAACAACCTAATTGCCTATCACTGATGAATGGATAAAGAAAATGTGGGACATGGAGATAATGGGATATTATTTAGCTATCAAATGAGAACATATCATTTGAGAAAACATGGATGGAACTGGAGATCATCACATTAAATGAAATAATGTATTCATAGAAAGTCAAGTACAAAATTATCTCACTCATATATGGAATATAAAAAAAGTTGACCTCATAGAAGTTGAGTGTGCAATGATGGTTACTAGAGGCTGGATAGGGCAAGTTCAGGGAAAAGTTGGTCAATTGCTACTAGGTTACTGTTAGATATGAGCAAATTCTGAAAATGCTCTTGTACAATAAGGTGACTGTAGATAATAATATACTGTACATTTTAAAAAAGTGAAAAAAGGGATTTTGAAAGTTTTTCCACAAAGAAATGACAAATATTTTAGGAGCTAAACATGTTTAACTAATTTAAACATTATATATTATATACACATATTTAAACATCACATTTTATCTCATTATACCAATGTATACTCTATATACAATGTTTCTATTTTAAGTACTAGTTAAAAATACATTTAATTAAGACATAAAAGAGAGAAATTACTCATTTAATTAAATGTATTTGAGTCTCGATTTTTTTGTTTTGTTTTTGTATTTTGGCTTTCAACATTTTTACTCTGATGTTTTTGGGTGTAGATATCTTTGTTTTTAACCTATTTGAATTTCAGTAAGATTCTTGGATGTATAAATTAATGTTTTTCATCAAATCTGGAGAATTTGGGGTTGTTGTTTCTTTAAATTTTTTTATTGTTTTATTGTACTCCTATTATGCATATGTTGATACACTTAATGGTATCCTACATTCCTTTGATATACTGTCATTTTTATACTTTTTCTCTCCATTGTTTGGAATGCTTGATCTCTACTTGGTTATCTCCAAGTTCACTGATTCTCTCTTCTGTCATTAAAAATCTACCAATGAGTCTCTCTGGTAAATATTTGTTTCATTTATTGTACTTTCCAACTCTACAGTTTTCATTTGGTTATTATTTCTGTGTAATTGCTTTTATTAATATTCCTTTTTTCAAGGAAACATTATCACTTTAGTTTTCTTTATATGTAGGCTTGTTTTTCTTTAGTTCTACAAATACATATAAAATGGGTACTTTTAAGTCTTTGTGAAGTTTGACATCTGGATTCTCTCAGGCTCTGTATATTTCCTGCTCTTTATCCCCTGCATTTGGCTTACTCCTCTCTAGTATGTATCATAATTGTATACTTTGACCTGGAAATTTAAATACTATATTGCAGAAAATCTGGGTATCAATATTCTTCCCATCCTCACCCAAACCTTATTGTTATTTGCTTATTTGTTTAGTGTCTTGAATGAATTATTTTATTGAAGTCATTTTATCTTGCAGTGAAATTGCTCCTCAGACATGTAACTTTGGTCATGCACCCAGTTACCCCTTCAGATGAGATTAGTTTTAGCAATTATTTTTTGTTTCAGTGTTACCTTTTCATGCTCTGTCAGCTAAGTTGCCTGCTTCTGTTGATATCACACCCAGCTATAATTTTCCAATTTTTGCCACTGTTTGCTGTATTGTTTTTGATCGTGTTCTGGAGTTAAAAATTGTTATTACATTCTGATCCAGTAAAATTGTGGACCCTTTGCAGGCTTTAAAGCCAGTCTGATTCGAGCAGGCTACTTAGCTATTTCTTTCCATGATTATCTCTGGTAAGACTGGTGGCCTATATGTAGCACATTGCTGTTATGGAGCTTCTGGTTTCTTCTTATTTGCTTACTACAAAACCTTCATTGTTTCTGAGAGAGGCCAGAGGTTGCCTTCCCGACTCTTACAAAAGCAGTTTCTATGGAGAGAGCTTGAGAATTCTGTTCTTCTCTGTCTCTCTCCCTAGGCAAAATTACTGAGTCATTGCTCTGGAGTTTGGTGTGCAGACAGTGGTCCAGTTCTCTTAAATGGCACTCTGCTTTGTGAACAGGGTAGGGGAGTAATCTTTGGTCTTCTCAGCTTCTCTCTACTGGTGGGAGAGTAAACAAACTAGAGAGAAGACCAAAATTGAATAACAGCTGGATGTGATATCAACAGAAGCAGGCAACTTAGCTGACAGAGCATGAAAAAGTAACATTAAAAATAATTGCTAAAACCACTCTCATCTGAAGAGGTGACTGAGTGCATGACCAAAGGTACATGTCTGAGGAGCAATTTCACTGCAAGATAAGATGACTTCGATAAAATAATTCATTTGATCTTCTCTCTAGTTTGTTTACTCTCCCATACCCATAACTTTCACCCTAGAAGTGAACTTGCATGATGAAAATTGGCACCCCAGTATCCTTGGCCTATGTTACTTGAATTAGAACTTTTATGAGTAGAGATTTGGTGGAAGAAGAGATCTTTTTGCTTCTCAGCTGCACTCACCTGCAATTTGGTCTCTTCAAAAGATAGCTCTGGGTAATGAGAAATACTGGTAGTCATCCCCTCCCAAGGAGATACTATAGCCTTTGGGTTCCTGGATAGAGGAAGTATTCTTGGCCACACACTCAGATTGGAGCTTTTTTCACACTGAGCTAGGGAAGCTGAGAAGTGTGGATTGTACTGCATCATACTTTGTTCTTACCAAGATGTAATAGATTTATTTGAATAAACATATTTTTACATTTTCTTATGCCCTTAGGAATATTGCTGCAGACATTTTTAAAAAAACTTTTCATAAATCATAGTTGTCTGTTTGGGGAATGGGTATCCTCAGAGTCTTCACTCTTCCATTTGAAGAGTAGAATGAATTCGATTCATGTATAATTCTCCCTCTTTTGTCTGTGATGATCAGTTCTATTTTGAGTCTGACACTTTGCTAAGGCATTTCAGGAAAGTTTGGTGTCAAATTTTTCTTCACATTGTTTTCCTCAGATTCCATTAACTCAGTATTTTTTTTCCTTTCCAGCCTAAGCAAGTTAGTCATCCAGATTTGAGCTATCAATGCTAATTTAGGGATTACTTTGGGTGGAAGGTACTATGAGGTACCTTTATTCATGTTTTTTTTTCCCCTGGATTCCCTCTTAAATTAGCAAAAAATAAAGTCAGTGTCTTGATAAAACTTTTCAAAGAATAAATCTTTGTATCTATTTCTAGTTTGTTTACTCTCCCATACCCAGTATGTTGCTTTGGTTGTGAATTTCTTGCATCTTTTTGGCAACTGATATATCTAAAAACCTCATAGAGATAGTGTCAAAAACTGCTTTGTAGAGTAAGGTTTTGGTATCCACTCCCCATACAAGTAAATGTCAAAAAATGTTAATGAACAGAGATTGAAGTTGTTTTGCTAAACACACAGATGTATGCACATATACAGAATAAATAGTGATGGCATTGTATAGAGCTCTGTCTCTAGATGTTCACAAATATACACAGAATTGTGAACACATATAAAACAATATGCCAAAACTACAAATAAGGAGATGCCCTGTTGCAATAAAATTATTTGAGTTTCATTTTTTAGCTCTTGAGAGTTATATGGAAAGCTTATTCTTCTAGGAAATTTTACTCATAAATTGGAGTAAGTATTTATTCTCATAAGATTGAAGGGTTTATGAAGATTAAATAATATGTAAAACGTTCAGAAAAGTGATAAGGCATTATGTTTCTGGGGGTGGCAAAAATACAGTGTAGATAATGAATGATCATTAGGATCAGAACAATGGGGACTGGTTCAAAAGGAAGGGAAATTAAATGATAATAGTTCCAGAGCCCTTCCCCCTCCTGTTGCCAGGGTTACCTGCCTCCAGGGAATTGTCCTCACCCTTATTGGAATTGTTAATGAATGCCCCCTGAGCAATTCATTTCCTGCCTGTACCCCTGGGTGCCTTCCTTATCTCACCCTTGTATCACTCCACTTTTTGGTCACTTCACTTTTGGTCAGATAAGTGCAGGAGAGGACATGAGAACAAAGGAATTCTAAAATCTATTTAAAAGAGGTAGGACATGCCCACTTCCCTTGGGCACCAACTTGGACCCTCTCCTATGCCTTTGCCAAGGAGCATCTCTCCCTCTTTTTCTGTTCCATCCTTTAAATAAAACTTTTTTCTCTTGCTTCAGTGCTCCTTGGGTGTTCAGTTTTCAATAGCAGGGAAATAGGACTTGGATTTTCATCACTCATATTAATTCTACACACAACAATGTACGTATTTCTGGCTCCATAAAATATTAGTATTATTCCAACATTTGGAAGACAAATAAGGGCTCAATTAGCACAGAAATAAAGACATTTTCCACCAAGACAAACATTTGATTATGTAGCAAAATATATATTTTATAAATATTTTAATGAAAAGAAAAATTGTGATTATGGATGAAAAGGAAGGTCACAGATCTTTTGATTTAATGTCTTTTCTACCACTGTACCTCTCCTGCACTGTTTGAATTTGTATTCCCAGCTCTTCAATACTATGTAAATATTTGAGAAACAGTGCGTTGAAAGTTCCTTTTCAAAGGTAATACTGAAAATGATTAAAAATTTGTGGGCCTAATTAAGTGGCAATGGGGTAGCCCTTAGTCTACAATATAACTAAAGAAAAATCTACCTGAGTGAAAGCTCTCTGTGAAAATTAGATGATAATACAATGGTGATTGTCTACAAATGAAAAATGACACCCTCCCCCCTTTAAAAAAATAAGAATACATGTGTTCATTGTCTATAATCATAAGAGAGGCAAATTCTGTTTAGGAATAAAACTAGCTTTTGAGCTTCTCCAAATCTAGAAGAGTGATGTTCAAACTGTAGTGAACATCAGAATCTGGGGCTGGGTCTCCTAAATTTCATTTTAACAAGCTCACAGTTTACTCTGATGCAGCTAACTCATACACAACATTTGGGATAAAAAAAATGTATAGAATAATTATTCTTTTACCTGTGTTGGATTTTAAGCTTACTGAGTAAGCTTGTGATTATAAATCAATCTCTGGGTATGGTAATACCAAAAAGGAGATGCTTTAAAATAGGTAATATACATATTTTTGTGAATAGAAATACATAACTCATTTCTAACTAATTAATCTGATTTTGTGTTGTTGATATCAGTCTCTGATAATTCTGGGTAACTTGAAAAACCATGGTGGAACTAAACAATTTGATCAAATTTCAAATTCTGAGCTTTTAATTTTGAAGACCATGCCTTAAACATTGAAAACTATATTACTTGCCATAATTCTTCCATTAATCCAAACTAATGCAAATGATTTCGTTGGGTGTATCTCAGAATTTTAGTTATCATAGCAAAGAAACCTTTTTATTCAATTTCAAAAACTCACTTTGACAAGAATTATCAAAATGTAGTTGGTCAAATACAACTTTTATTGGACCTATATTGACAATGAATACATACTAAACTATTCTCTGTGTATTTACATAGTTATAGAATGTATATGTACAGAGTTACAAAATGCAGGATGTAATCAAACTGCTTCAATAACATAAATGTCCACTAGATAAAATTGGATGTTCTGTCTCTCCCAAAATACATGAGCAATTTTTTAAATTTGGTAAATATGCATCAAATTTAGCACCATACTATTTGTTTTTTTTTTCTTTTTTTCTTTTTTTTTATTTAATTTTTTATTGTTGGCTGTTCAAAACATTACATAGTTCTTGATATATCATATTTCACACTTTGATTCAAGTGGGTTATGAGCTCCCATTTTTACCCCATATACAGATTGCAGAATCACATCAGTTACACATCCATTGATTTACATATTGCCATACTAGTGTCTGTTGTGTTCTGCTGCCTTTCCTATCCTCTACTATCCCCCCT
>NW_026000316.1:6420156-6468055 GCF_001458135.2 Marmota marmota marmota
CAGTCAAAAAATAAAACTGATCAGAAAAACATTAACCTAGGTCTGTATGAGCTCAAAAAATAAAATAGAACTTTATGATGTGGGAAAAGGCAATAATAAAATAGATATTGAAAAAAGCATCCTGGTTAATCACTGTTGCAGATGTAAGAATAGCCTAGCTGGAGCTCTGGATATTAGCTGTTATGGATTTGAGTCAAATCATCTTCTTTTTGGTCTGTAGAAATCACTTTGGTTAGTCTCTCTGGAATCCAATCGGCTGCTGTTCTCCCTGTGGAAACACACAAACAGAACCCCGACTCCAGACAATCACTGGGTCAGGACCTTTCCATTGTCCTGTTAGAATATCTTTCCAAAGTGTCTTAGGCTTATGTACATTTTTTGGACACATATGCCTTTACGCAGCACTAAGCCCTGATGAATCCAAATTTAAAAAGTTTAGAGTAAAAAGCGTTATTTTAAGTTTATCTTTGGGGGATATATATATACCCCTTTCCATTTCCCTCTTTTTGCTTTAATAAGTACATTTTAATAGTTTGATGAGCTCTTTCAACTATGCTTTGTTCCTGTGGATTGTATGGGATTCCTGTTAAGTAAAACATTAACTGATTTTTCTTCAGGGATGATGTTTTAAAATATCCTATATGCATCCTTTGGAAATTTAAAGATCCCTTTAAATTCAAGTCTTCCAAAAGCATTTTGCCTTAGTTTTTAGAATTACTTTAGTCCTTTTAATTTTTTGATGTGGTTTTAAACCAATTTCCTTCTAGTTTAACATTTTCTAAATTGGCTCTTGTCTGTAAAATTTAACACCTTCATCTGAGACTTCTAATATCTGCACCACCAGAAATTAAAGTTGATAGGCTTTTTGAAAAAATTACTAATAATCTCCTTATTCTTCTACTTTATATAATATTTGACTTTAAACTTCTCTCTTCTACCTTTTTCTATCTTGAATGTCTGTATCTAATCCCTAACCCTAACCCTAACCCTAACCCTAACCCTAACCCTGAGACCCTGATCTCCCTCTTGCATGCGCTCCTGCGGTGATGCCATCAGCCATGACGTGATACAGATGGAGGAGTGGGACGGGGGCTCCTTGCGGAAGCTGGCCCCAAGCTATGTGGACTTGCAAGCCTCCAAAACTGTGAGCTAAATAAACTTCTTTTCTTTATAAGTCACCCAGCCTCGTTTGCATTTTCTATCTGAAATACCTTTACTTGACATTTTCAACCATTTTCTATCTTATTTCTATCTTCTAGTTTTTTTCCCCCCTAAGGTTTGTACATTCACCCTTAGTTGCTTTTTTTCCTCCTAGTTTTCTTTTGTTTCCTATTTTGTGGGTTTAAAATTCTTGTCTTCCTACATCTTCTCTATCTTCCTACATGTTTTCTATCTTTTTTTTCACCTTCCTGTACTTCTGTCTTCAAAGTTTTTCACTTAAAATTTCTAATATTCTTTCTCCAAATTGCTTTTATCCTATTATCTTCCCAGTTTCATGTTTTTTTAAGTAATGCTTTTAAGATTAACTAGGCTTCGAATGACGCAATCTTTCCTCCGTCATGAAGGCATCTTAACCACCTTCAATTTAACCTTTTAAAGCCTTCCAATTATCATCTATACTGTACTTTTAAATGTACTTTTTCACCACCTACAGCTTCACTCTTTTAAACAAGGCTTAGATTCTGTTTAAATCGCTTAATGCTAGTTTACATGGCTGCCCTTCAACTAAAGGCTTTTTTTTTTTACTCCATTAATAAGCTTTTTCTCAATCTGCCATGTACAAATACCTTTTTCTTCTTTCTTTCTTTCTCAAGCTTTTAAAGTAAGTCTAGTTTCCTCAAAATCTTTTAAAATGGCATTTTACAACTTTTTACTTTACCACACAGAGATTATCTCATCTAGAAATATTTCTTTTTTTAAACCTTTATATTAAGATATATTTCCACATCTTGAATCTTTTTATATCTCTTTTGTAGCCGTTAACCCCCTTTAAAAATTTACATTATGAAATAACCCTTATAAAATTTCTGAATTTAGATAAATTACTCTAAATATTTTCATTTTTTATGGTACTATAATACTATAATTGAAACCCAACTGAAACTTCTTATACTCTTTATATATAAATTACACCTGATAGAATCTTAACTCTTAGTAACCTTGTTTCAGCAAATTTACAAATTTATGAAAACACGCATAATGTTTAAATATATTACCTTATGTAACTTAATAAGTAAAGAGTACTTGATTTTATATTTAATGGTTGATATTTTAACACTTTAACTTTGTAAATTAATCAGATGTCTGTAAAAACCAAGATCTTAGACAAGTGTAGTAACAGAACTAGCCGTCTCTTTCTTGTTGAAGAAAAATCCTTCTACAGGATACCATGATGGTCCCATTGATATACTTAACAACTCGTCTTTAAAAAGCCATGGGCTACATTTTTGTATTGTATCAACATATGTCCTAACTGTTCTTGGTCATACTGGGGTGCCTCCTTCCTCTAACAATTTCTCTTCCTCGGGGGTGAACAACTTCAAACCTTAAGTCAACCATTTTCCCCAGTTTGCCTAAGTAAGTTCTAGGAACAGGCAACTTGAAATAAAAACAAAATAAATCAAAACAAGAACACATTGTTTTTTGAAATGGTCACCCATTTTTTTTGCTCTCCTTCAGGGGCAAGCAATTTCACTTACCCCCAAGCTTCAGACGTTCCCTGTACGGGCCACCAAATGCCGCAGTCTGGCTGGGCACAAAATAACCGAGCCACCACAAAGCCTTGTAGATTCAAACAGCATCTCTTTATTCCCGAACTCTCACCAACACTCTACCCACACTTCCCGTGAACACCCTGCCTCCATTCGGCTCCATGCACCAATTCTCCCAGAACCCCATGAGAACTCCAAGGGAACTCCAAAGGAGCAGGCGCCTGAGGCAGCAGGATCCGCCCTAATCCCAGCAGGATCTGCCCTAATCCTGGAGCTGCCCTATTCCCAGCAGGATCCACCCTAAACCCGGAGCCACCCTAATCCCTGAGCAGGGTCACCTTTCAAACCAAAATGCCATGCGTTATTCCTACTTGGCTATGGCTCTCAGCAGGAATGTTCATTTTTGATTATTTTGGATATATATCTAAGAATGTAATTTCTGGATCACATGGTTATATGATTCTAGCTTTTACTTATCCAGTAACTTAAATTATTTTCTATAGCAGTTGTACAATTTTAAATTCCAGCAATGTATGAAAATTTCAATTTCTCCAGATAACTCTCCATAATTCATATTTTCTGTACATTTTATTATAGTCATCCTAATGTGTACTTGTCTCATTTTTTGTGGCTAAAATGCTTAACATGAGATCTAACTTATTAACCAAGTTTTACGTGCACAACACAGTTCTGTTAACTATAGACACAGTGTTGTACAACTGGTCCCTTGAATTCATTCTTCTTAAATAACTGAAATTTTATACCTCCTTAATAGCACTCCTAATTTCTTCTTCATCCCAGCTCTTATAAATATCGCTGTACTCTCCATTTCTGAGAGTTATACAATGTTAGATACTTAATATAAAATAACTGATGCAGTAGTGGTCTTTCTGTGATTAGATTATTTCTTTAGCCTATATCCTTTGGGTTCATTCAGGTCTTGCATATGGCAGGATTTCCTTCCTTTTTAAAAGCTAAATAATATTCCATTGTATTCATGGTTTTAATTCATTCATCTGTGATGGACATTTGTTTTGTTTACATCTGTCATATACTGTGAATAATGCTATAATGATCAGAGGTATTCAGATATCTCTTTGAGATACTTATTTTAATTCCTGTAGATACATACTTAGAAATGAAATTGCTAGACAATATGATAGTTCTAATTTTAATTTTTTACAAAACTCCATAATATTTTTCATAATGTAAGCCTCATTATACTTTCCTACCAAGAGTTTAAAAGGGTTGCAATTTCTCCACATTCTTGTCAACATACATTATCATTTTTTTTCCTAGTAGCCACTCTAAAAGATGTGAGATGATATCTCATTGTGGTTTTGATTTCCATTTATCTTCTAAGAGTTTCATATTTTGGGGCCTAACGTTTAAGGTTTTAATCAATTTTATATGTATTTATAGTGTAAGACAAGGGTCAATTTCATTCTTTTTCACATGGATATCCAGTTTTCACAGCAACATGTGTTGAAAAGAATTTCTTTTCCATATGTGTATTCTTGTCAAAGATCATTAACCATATCTATATGAGTTTATTTGGGGGTCATTTATTTTGTCTCATTGGTGTATATGTTGATTTTTATTTCATTAATATGCTGTTTTAACTGCTTTAGCCTTGTAGTATGGTTTAAAATCAGGAAGTGTAGTGCCTCCATCTTGTTTCTTCTTTCTTGAGATTGTTTTGGCTATTTGAGTCTTTTAAGGTTTGACATGAATTGTAGTATTGTTTTTTTTTCCACATTTCTGTGAAAAACATCATTGGGATTTTGTAAGGGATTGCATTGACTCTGTAGATTGCTTTGGACATTTGAACACTATTATGTTTTCCAGTTCATGAGAATGAATTTCTTTCAATTTATTTATGTCTTTTAGAATTTCTTCCAACAGTGTTGTATGGTTTTCAGTACACAGGCATTTCACTGCTGTGGTTAGGTTTATTCTTAAGTATTTTATTCTTTTTGATGGTATTGTAAATGGGCTTGTTTTCTTACTTTTATTTGGGGATAGTTCATTGGTAGTATGTATAATCACACCTTAGTTTTTCTTTATTTATTTTTAAATTAAATTGAATTTATTTTTGACAATTGATTACATATAATATATGGAATACACAGTGATGAATTTTATTTATTGATTTTTTTATGTCCAAACTTCACAGAATTCATTTACTAATTCTAACAATTTTTATAAAGTTTTTACACTTTTCTCCATAAGAGATCAGAATCTTGATTAGAAGGATTTACTAATTACCTCGTCTTTCAAGAGCCCTATTATCTTGCTCCTTCTGATGTCTAACTGCTGTGCCCCAGGCTGGGATGTAAGAAGCATTCTCCAGTCCCTTTCTCCTTCCCAGTGGTGAAAGCTCCAGTTCTGTGCATTTTCCTAATTTTGCAGAACTGTTTGGGGCACAGCATGGTGTCCTCCCTTTTTCCTTGTTCTTAGCTGTCTCCACCAAAGAATGACAGTTGCATGAGTGCTCCAGGTATTGTGAATATTAATCTGGCTCCTTGGGCAGTGAACTGAAAGACTAGAAGGTTGGAAATATGTTCCAGTTATTTTCCTCCCTCCTAGAGGGTGGGGGGTGTAGCAGGGGAGAGATGGGAGGAGAAACCTCCTGTTGTGGGCCCTTTTAGTCTCACAGAGTGGAGCTGCTGCCTGTCAAAGCAGGCCACTTGTCCCCTTTTCTTTGATTTCAACTGCCCCCCTGGGCATTTTATTTTCTTTTTTGCTTTTTTGAGTGGGAGGGACACTGGGCATTTAACCCAGGGTGTTCTACCACTGAACTATCTCTCCAGCCCTTTTTAGTTTTTTTTTTTTTTTTTTGAGACAGGGTCTTGCTAAGTTGTTTAGGGCCTTGCCAAATTGCTGACACTAGCCTCAAACTTGGGATCCTCCTGCCTCAGCATCCCTAAACTCTTGGGTTTACTGGTGTGCACTACCACACCCAGCTGGTCATCTTAATAATGCCTGTTCTGTCAATGCTCCGTGTGAGGCAAGACAGAAACTGACCCTCAGGCAGCATACTGAAAGGCCAGAATATCAGAGGCACGCTTTTCTGGAAGAGAAGCCTCAGTTCAGTGCCTTTTAATAGTTCAATACTTTTAGATTTTAATTTTTGGTCTTTGATTCATTTTGAGTTACTCTTGTATGTGGTGTGAGGAAAGGGACTCACTTTAATTTTTGTGTTCTGCCTCAGTATCATTTGAGAAAGTAATCTTTCTTTCACCATTGAATGTCTTGGTACCCATGTCAAAAATCACTAAACCATAGATCTATGCCTTTATTTCAGGACTTCCAATTCTATTCCATATATCTATATTTCTATATTTATGACAGTATCACATTTTAAAAAATAATGTACTTTTTTTTTAATACCAGGGATTGAACCCAGTGGCTCTTAACCATTGAGCCACATCCCCAGCTTTAAATATTTTATTAGAGACAGCATCTTGCTGAGTTGCTCAGGGCCTCACTAAGTTTCTGAGGCTGGGTTTGAACTTGTGATCCTCTTGCCTCAGCCTCCAGAGTCCCTGAGATTATAGGCATGCACCGTGGCGCCCAGCCAAAACTTAACATACCACCATTGTGGTAAGTTTTGAAGTCCGGGAGGATGTCTTCCAACCTCGTTTCTCTTTCTCAAAAAAGTTTTGACTGTTTGGAATTACTTGAATTTTCCTATGAATTTTAGGACTGATATTTTTATTTTTGTAAAATGAAGGCCACCTAGGATTTTGATTGAATTCTATGCACCTAATAGACTGCCCTGTATATGATGCCATCCTAACAATCTTGAGTTTTTTAATATATGATTGTAGTATGTCTTTCTAGTTATTTAGATCTTCTTTAATTTCTTTTACCAATGTTTTGCAATTTTCAATGTATAATTCTTGAACCCCTTTTTAAAAGTTTATTCATAATATTATATTCTTTTTGGTGTGCTTTTAATTGAAACGATTTTCTTAATTGCTTTTAAAGATGATTCATTGCTAGTGTTTAGAAACACAATGTGTTGTGATATTACATACTATAACTTCACAGAATTAATTTATTAGCTCTAATAATTAATTTTCCCCTTTGGGATTTGATATACAGAAGATCAGAGACTGTTGAGAGCCACAGCAGGTGGGGATGGCGCCTAGCATTTTGCCAGAAGGAATGGTTGAGAGGTGATGCCAGCGAGCCATTAAGATGATGATAATTAAGTTAAGCTGTGTATAATTGCTGTGACTGGATGATGCTGGATTGAAACAGGCTGTGTATTTAGTTGTATATAGACCCCTGCTGTCCGGCAATAGGGCGGCTCCTGCTGCCTCAGGCGCCTGCTACTTTTGAGTTCCCATTGAGTTCTCATGGGGTTCCAGTGGAGTTCCTGGGGAGCCCATGGAGGGTGAGAGAGTTCCCAGAAACGCGTGTGGAGTGCGGGTGAGAGTTCCGGCAGTAAAGTAGTTGCTGTTTGAACCTACAAGTGCCTCGTGGCTGCTCGGTTATTTTGTGCCCAGCCAGACTGCGGCAAGAGACCATGCTATCTTCAAATAGAGATAATTTTACTACTTTGCTTCTAATTTAAATATTTGTACAATTTCTTTTATTGCATAGTTTCTCTGGCTAGATCCTCTTACACAGAGTTGAATAGGACATAGTATTTTTTCTGATCCTGAGGAAATGATTTGAGTCTTTCCTTAGTAATTATATTAGCTAGTGTTGTTCATAAATATCCTGTATCTGTTTGAGGAACTTCCCCTTTATTCCTACTGTTGTCAATACCTTTATAATGACAGGGTGTTAGAGTATTTTCAGGTATTTTAGTGCATCAATTGAGATAAATGTGTGGGTTTTTTACTTTATTCTATCAAGGTGGGATATTGCAATAATTGATTTTATATGTTGAAAGACACTTGCATTTTGGGATAAAACCTACATAGTCATGATGTATAATCTTTTTAATATGATACTGATTTATGTATGATAGGATTTTGTTAAGGATTTTCCCATTTATATTCATAAGGGACATTGGTCTATAATGTTGTCTTTTAATGTCTTTGTCTTTGGTATCAGGGTAATCCTGGTCTCATAAAATGAGTGAGGAAATATTCCTTCCTCTTCTACAATTTGGAGAAGTTTAAAAAAGATTATTGTTAATTTGGTTTTCAAATATATGGGAGAAATCCCCATACTGTTTTCCAAAGTGGTTGTACTAATTTGCAGTCTTACCAACAATATATGACCCAGCTATCCCACTCCTTGGTATTTTTACAGAAGAACAAAAACTAGCATACTACAGTGTCACATGAATATCATTTAGCAACTTAATTCACAATAGTCAAGTTATAAAACCAGCCAAGGTGGCTGTCAACGAATGAATGTATAAAAGGAAATGTGTGTGTGTGTGTGTGTGTGTGTGTGTGTATATATATNTGAACAAAGAATTCAAAAAATTGACTGTAAAAAAATCAAGGAACAAAGAACACTAAGAAATAAATTATTAATGATAATGTAGATTTTTAAGAAAAATTCCATCACATCAGAAGGTAGCTTTATTTATATGTATTTTTTAACAATTTTATCTTATTCCTTCCGTGTGTGTGTGTGTGTGTGTGTGTGAGAGAGAGAGAGAGAGAGAGAGAGAGAGAGAGAGAGAGAGGGATATGAATATGAATCAACAAATGGGATGGAATCAAACTAAATAGTTTCTCCACAGCAAAGGAAACAATCAAGAATGTGAAGAGAGAACCTAGAGAATGGGAAAAAAAAATCTTTGCCACCTGCACCTCATTGATAGAGCATTAATCTCTAGGATATAAAAAGAACTCAAAAAACTAAACACCAAAAAAATTAATAAATAGGCAAAGGAACTGAACAGTTACTTCACAGAAGAAGAAATATGATTGGTCAACAAAGATATGAAAAAATGTTCAACATCTCTAGCAGTTAAAATATGCAAATTAAAACTACACTGAGATTTTATCTCACTCTAGTCAGAGTGGCAATTATCAAGAATACAAGTAACAATAAATGTTGGTGAGGATGTGGGGAAAAAGGTACACTCATATATTGCTGGTAAGAGTGCAAATTTGTGCAACCACTATGAAAAACAGTATGGAGATTCCTCAGAAAACCTGGAATGGAACCATCATTTGACCCAGTTATTGCATTCGTCAGTATATACACAAAAGACTTAAAATCATCATACTATAGTGATGCAGCCACATCAATGTTTATAGCAGCTCAATTCACAATAACAAAGCTATGAAACTAATGTAGGTGCATTTCAACAGCTGAATGGATAAAAAAAATGTGATATATATATATACTATTCAGCCATAAAGAGAAACAAAATTATGGCATTTGCTGGTAAATGGATGGAACTGGAAAATATCATGCTAAGTGAAATAAGCCAATCCTCAAAAACCAAAGGCTGAATGTTTTCTCTGATATGTGAATGCTAACTCACAATAAATGGGTGAGGGTAGGGAAAGATAGAAGTACTTTGGATTAGACAAAGGGGAATGAATGGAAGGGAGGGGAAATGAGAATAGGAAACATAATCAAATGAATCAGATATTACTTTCCTATGTACATATGTCATTACATGACCAATGTAATTCTACATCAAGTACAACCTGACGAATGATAAGTTATACTCCATATATGTAATATATGTCAAAATAATTCTACTGTCATGTATAATTAATAAGAACAAATAAAAATAAATAAAATATGATTAAGAAATAAAGTCTTTGTCTAGTTAGTTTAATGTCTGTACCTTCTCAGGAATAGATTATGTTAATTACTTGTGTTATTTTTTTCTTCTTTCCTTTTTGTTTCTTCTCTCTGTATCTTGCTTTTTCTCCCTGAATAGGCCATACTTTCTTATTTCTTTGCATTTCTAATATATGTTTTTGTTGAAAACATTTAAATCTGAAAATTACAATTTGGCTAATCTGGGAATCATATTTTTTCTACTCCCAAGCTTTTTTTGTTTACTTGCTGCTCATTGTAGTTGTTTGTGTAGTGACTTTTCTAAACAATTTTTTTTTCTCAAACACTTTCTCTTTGCTATATAGTCTATGAAATCTGTGTCCTTTTAGTTCAGTCAGCAGCTAGTAGTTTGATGAGATTTCCTTAAATATCAAGGGTGTGCCAAATTAGGAGTAAATAAAAATACATTTAGTTCTGATGTTTGCAGATTGGAGTGTTGGGCACTCTTTTGATATTTAGCTGTTTACAACTCTGCCTTGACTTGTACTTTCCCCCACTGAACCTAAAGATGAGCCAGATTTAAAAGTTTATGGCTTCTCGGATCTTTCTTGAGCATGTGTCTTGCTCTGGGAAAACTTGAAGGCTGCTGCTAGATTCCATGGCATATATGAAAGGTTTCAAATCCCATATTCCATAAGGTATCTCCTTCCTCATTTTTTCACACAAATTTTCACTCAAGCTATTAATTTATTTTTATTTGTTTGTTTGGTTTTGCCCCAACCATTAAAAGAGCCAGGTGGCACTGGATTTTTTATTTGCTATTTAATGTTTCAGAGTAATGTCTTCCACATGGCTGTTTTTCCATACTAGAGTTTTGATTTAAACAAAACAAAAGCATGCTTTTTGTATCAATCCTTCAAGCAATTCTCTGACAGGTCAAAACAGTGAAAGGAAACATTTAGGAAACAAGGTCTCCCATGCTTTCTCTGGGACCAGTTACTCACAGTATGAATGTGGACTACTGTCTCCAAACCATAATGCTGGGAAGAGATGTAAGTAAGGATAAGTTAAATACCACAAAGTTGTTCTACCATGTTTCAGTGGCCTTTCTCCACTGAGTGTTCATTTAGTGACTATAAATCTTTGACAATATTCAAGAGTTCTGACAATGTTGATTTGACTGTTTTTAACAGATAGTTCAGTGTTTCTGGGGAGCAATGAGCCATCAGAATTTCCTACTCTTCCATTTT
Organism: Marmota marmota marmota; assembly: GCF_001458135.2. Classification (NCBI taxonomy): domain Eukaryota; kingdom Metazoa; phylum Chordata; class Mammalia; order Rodentia; family Sciuridae; genus Marmota; species Marmota marmota. Next base: position 6,430,835 of record NW_026000316.1, read on the forward strand.
CCTTAACGTTACTCTTGAGCAATTTTTGATGATATATTTACAATTCTATAAATTATATCTGTTACTCAACAAAACATATTAATTTGCCCTGGTTAATTAATTGTAGTTAAACATATCATACAGATTATATAATGTAAAACAAAACTTTGGTTATATTTTGTCTATAAAATTAATCCTTTCATAGTTATATGTAAATACTCAACATGAATATCAATTTTGGGGGGTTGTTATAATTTCAGAAATATGAAAAAATTGGGAAAAATGTTGAACTCAGTATATGTTAATATTATATTTCAGTATTTCCATTTACCCAAGGAACATTCTCAATTCAAGCATGTAAGCTATGGGTAGGTAATTCTATAATTTAACACCTACAAAAGTCAAATGGACAATCAATCTATGTGCTCTTTACACTTGATTAAGAAGCATATATACATTTAAATGTGCTGCAAATCTCATCATATTATGAAATAGTCTTATTGTATTATTTGCTAGGCTGGTGAATTTTCTATCAAAATTTAGGGTTACCTAAGTCTAGCATTATTTTACTGTAACTGTTTTTTTTTTTTTTAATACTGACTTGTCAATTTGATTAGGCTACATGCACCAGTTATCCAATCAAACAAATACAGGTGCTCCTGTGAAGATACTTTGCAGATATAATTAAAGCCTTTCACAACATGCCACTAAATCAGTCAGGGTCACTCCAGGTGAATTTGGGTTGGCATGAAATAATTACACACAGACAGAAAATACCTTTTTATTTGGGTTCTGCAACAGCTCTCCTCCTTAGGTGTCTGTTGGAAAGTAGAAAGAACATGCTGAGAACCCTGATTTTATTGGAGGAGGCTGTTCAAAAGAACATTCCATTGGGGCTGGGGCTGTGGCTCAGTGGTAGAGCGCTTGCCTAGCATGTGTGAGGCCCTGGGTTCAATTCTCAGCACCACATACAAACAAATCAATAAATAAAGGTCCATCAAAAACTAATTAAAAATTTAAAAAAGAACATTCCATCAATATAAGGCAGATGGTAATATTACAAGGAGCAACCCACTCCCAAAGCTTTTCTCCTTTGCTGAGCTGTGATGGGGATCCACCTGCTTCTGGTTAGGTAAGCCAGTTTCAACATTTCCAATGCTCAAAGCTAGGGGGCGCTCGGCTCCGATGTGGCAGCTCCCTACAAAAGCCTTTAATCAGTTGACATTAACTAAGGAGATTACACTCCAGAATCATTTGTTTGAAAGGCCTTAAAAACAAGGCTGAGAATTTTACCACTTTGGGTTGAGAAAAAGCAACTTTGAATTGTACTTATGAGGTCAGTTTCCCCATTATCTTCCTTGTCTGATAGCTTGTCTTACAGAAAATGGACTCTTAGCTAATCACCACAATGTATAAACTGATTCCTTATACAAAATCTCTTTGTGGAAGGATAGATGTTGCTATAAATTATACACAGGTAAATCTTATTGATTCTGCTTCTCTTTTCAAATCTTGACACATTGCATAATCCAATGCATAATCAATGATATATTCCTCATTTTCTTCTAAGCCATCACTAATAGTGTCCTCTGGGCCCATATTTCTACTAACTGTGTTCTAAGCAATCTAGGTTTTTATATCACATGCAACTCAAAATTCTTCTAGCCTCTGCTCACTACACAAATACAGAAATTATTGCCATGATTTTAGATATGTGTTAGGGAAACACCACATTTCCAGTACTAAAATTGTGTATCTGGGAGCTAGAGAGAAAACTTATAAACTTTGGAACTTCTGAATACATTATTGTTGTATGGCGAAAGGGTTTTTGCAGATTTTCTTTAATGTTTCAGACTTTAAAATATGGAGATTATCTTGGATATACAAGTAAGTTCAATGTAATTACATACATTCTTAAAAGCACAGAAATTTCCCTGGCTATAATTAGAGAAGATAGAAGAGGAAGTCTTAGGGAATCCAAGTGTAAGACGGACTTTACTCTCTGTTGCTAGAAGAGGCTGAAAGGAAGGAATGAAAATGAATGTGTGCAGCATTTGTAAGCAAAGACTGGCCCACAGGCATGACCTCACAAGAAAACTGGGACCTATGTCCTATAAAACCACAAGGAACTGAATTCTGCCAACAACCTTAATGATCTTGGACGCTCATTTTTCCCCACATCCATCAGAAGGGAACACAGCTAACATAATACCTTGATTTTAGGACTGTGAAACTCTGAAACCTAAGACCCAGGTATACCCATTCAGACTTGACATTCAGAAACTTTAAGATGATATGTTCATTTTGTTTCAAGCTGCTGTATTTTTTAAATCATTTTTATGGCAGCTGTAGAAAATGAATACATTTTTTATAGATCACCACTTCTGAAAGTGTGGTCTGTAGAGACTTGGGTGTCACTGAACTTCTTTTAAGGGATCTTGAAGGTCAAAATTACTTTCATGCTAATACAAAGGTATTATTTTACTCTTCACTGGGTTGACATTTGCACTGATAGTGCAAAAGCAGTATTGAGTAAAACTGCTGGAGCCTTAGGCAGTGGTTTACAATTTTACTCAAAAAGAGGAAAACAACAACAAATGCTTTCACTAAGAATGTCTTTGATGAAGCAATAAAAATTAGTCATTTTTTAAAATCTTGACTCTGGAGTATGTCTTTTTAATATTCTGTGCAAAAAAGTTTGCAATTTGAATAAAACTCCTATTTTTCAATGTTGAAATTAGATAGATGTCTTGAAGAAAAATAATCAAGTGATTGTTATTGTTTGAGTAGCAAGCTCAACCAGTGACTTCCTAGAGAATACCACTTATACTTAAAAAACAACTGACAGAAAAATTATGGTCATTCATACATGGGTATTGGCAGACATTTTCTTGAAAATGAGCAAAGTAAGCCTGTGGTTTTAAGGAAATGACTTAAATTATTTTTTTGCCAATGATAAAACTTAAGCTTTCAAGTGAAAATTGAAGTTCTGGAAAACTCACATCCATCATTATGAGCTTGACAGCTTCTCGATATCTAAAGACTTTTCTCATGGGCTGGTGATGGTTTTCTTGAATATTACTTTTTTTGATATTGTATAATGATATGTCAATACTTGGATGTTCTGTATAACTCATTGAACCAATATTTTCCAAATAAACAATATATATGTGCATAAAAGATTCATTCAAAGTTGAAAAATAGACTAAAGGATTTTAATGTAGCTATATATGTGGTTTCTGATTTCTTGTTGTTAGAATCATTTAAGATACTACCATGTAGGGAATTTTGATGCCATAACAAAGATGAATATCCACAATTATCTGAAGAATTACTAGAAGTACTCCATCCTTTTTCAAATAAAAATCTCTGTAAGGTCATATTTTCTACACATGCTTAAACCACAACAACACATTCCAACAGAATGAATGCATAAGCAATTATAAGAACGCAGCTGAAATTTAATACATTAGACATAAGAGTTTTGCAAAATATGGTACAATCTCGTCTTCCCACTATTTTTTGTACAACATAGAGATTTTATATAAAATATTTTCTTTATATATTGTATAATGCATTAATTCTCTTAATTAATAAATGAAGATTTTAAAAATATTTCTCAGTTTTAATTTCTAATACTATGTGTATGTCAATAGGAATACCATACAAACAAAAGCTCTATAAGATTCTCAATAATTTTAAGATTGTAAAGGATTCCCAAAACTAAAAAGTTTGAGAAACACTACAGTAGACTATAGATTGGGTGGTAAAGTTTCAATACAAATTAGAATTTAACTAAATACACTAGTCAGGTAGCCTTTACTGAATATGTATATTGGAACCTTTTACTTCCTTTGGGATCGGCTATTATTGGGTGTTGGCTGAGGCGGCCTCATGGGTTAGCATTTCCTTATATGTGACCTGGTTGGATTGGCGTTAGGGGGCTTTTAGCCCTCACAGGTTTTTGACCTTAGTCCCGCCTAATGGTTTAATCTGAAATCTGCCTAGGCCCCTTAGTGATAGTGACGTAACTGCCCCTTATTGGTTCTTGCTACTGTCTCTTCTTACTCCCTCCTTCTATCACTATATAATCTTGCCTCTGACACAATAAAGTTGAGATTGCTGCACCTCTATGATTCACTCAACTCCCTACTCGGTGTGATTCTTGGCCAGGCTGGGTGGCAGGCCGGGTCTCGACACTCATCATCTTGCTCACCCCAGGAGACATTAGCTGGTCTAGTGCGCTTCACTATCTCTGTGGAAGGCGGTTCCCACAATGTAGATAAATATTTGCATTTGCTAAATGACCTCATAAGGGATTTTTAAATCTCTGCTAGGTACTATGAAATCAGCTTTTGTGCTTTCTTTAAAATTTCCTTCTGGAGAGGAGGGACTTGTAAAATGTGAGCATTAAAGGTGCTCAAATGTCTTGATTAAGTGTATATAAATGAAAATGTAATCAGTGAATTCATGCATAGACAATGGTTTCTCTTGAATGGCTTCACCCAGGGATTCTTGCTTTAATTAATTAATTAATTTTTGACATATTCTAATTCTGCTTAAACCAATTGTGTTCTGAGATTAGTAGACAGCCAGAGAAATTAAACTTCAGTCACTTGCTGGCTTTTGTCTTTTAGGCCATGTTTTAAAGCCAAAGTTTGGTAGTTTTAGCATGTTCTAGCATGCTGTGTGAACTCAGTGTGGGATAAGGCAGTGAGATACTCACAAGAAATGTGAGCTTTGAGCTGATTGGTTGTTTTTGAAACCTCCAGTATACCAATTTAAAAACAAAGTAGAGAAAACAATGTTCACAACATGAAATGCCATTTGTAATTTAGTGCCTTTCCTTGACATTTGTATTAACCCTTGTCTGTAAGGCTGAAATTATGTGGGTGTCTTCTTACTTTTGTCATTTGGGTATGAATTTTGATGAATTTATTCTCTTTACTGACTTTAAATTCAAAAGTGACTATATATTCTAAACTTTGTAAAATGTTTACCAATGTATACCACTTTATCAGCACCTTCTGAAGAGAAGAAAATATTTAAAGATTTTTTGGTACTTGCAATAAATAGTATGATGGGCTTACATATGGAATAAATTTAGTGATCAATTGGGATTTAATAAATGATAAATCTTAAAATGAATGGCAAGACAAATGTTTTTGTTTTTACCTTGTTTCTAGCTATTACTTTTTCTTCTTTATGTTGTAATCTTTTCTTATTATAAATTATAATTTATCAAATTCTTAATAGAGAGATTATGAAATTCTTTCTCTATCTTCCTTGTTCATTTCTGATCTTCTAACCCACAAAATTGTACCTAAATGCATTATTTGGTTTATATATTTATAAGAACTAGAGACTAAACTTGAGATTTGCTCCTATGTTGAATTCAGACAGATAGTAATATGAGTTCCATTTGTTTCTAAATATAGCAAAGACATATTATACAAATCATGCTCATAATGATGTAAGACTTAACTTTCCTTTTAATAATTAGCATTTCATTTCAAATATTCATGGTACCTCTAATTCATATTCAATCATGAAATTAAGTAAGATTGCATTGTGAAGTTACTGAAAATTGCTTCGCACTATCTTTCATTTCATTGGCAAAAACCGTGATTACATTGTGGCACCCACTGCTGTCCCCAAGAGCACAATTTACACTTATCATTGGGCTAGAGCTTCTAAGATGATGTCAAATGATTTTATTCTGCTCTTGAGTGCAAAAAGTGGAATTCTGTTAGCCCAAATGTATGCAAATGCTTATGGGTATTAGCATGTATGTGTGTGTGTGTGTATATATATCCATAAATGTAAATTTCAGTATCTTACTGAATTTTGTACTTCAATAATACATTGCACCTGAAGTTAAGTTTTGAATTTAAATTACATGTGTCTAAATATGAATATTTGAAAAAAACTGAGTATGCTCATCTTTTAATGTGGTGTTTCTAGTTTGGCTATATAATGTAGAGTAAGTTCCTCTGAAATTTAGTAGTGGGTTTTCAGTAATCCCTTTAAAGTATAGTGCTATATTATCCTAATCAGTTATAAATGCTTTTGGAGTCCATTTGGGGATTCTTAGGAAAATGTGTTATACGTATGAAATTATGATATTTATTGTGCTTAGAGTTTTTATAGATTCACATTAGGCAAATATTCCCATCAGTTCAAGGAGTACAGCAGAACTGAGCTTAGAAGAAGTAAATTTGCATAGTCTAATATACCTGGAGGCAGAATTGAGTTCTTTGTTTTAATTAAAGCAACAATTAATGCACAATAGATTCTTTTATGCAGCAAGATTTCACTGGTTGGCTTAATTAGGTAGGTAATTATATGTTTCACTTACAGGCTGGCTTTCCTTAAGTAATTAAATATTCCATGTTTTCTGAGAGATTTATTTTTTGCTCTTGAAAAAGTTCCTTTTCTAGTTTTAATGTCTTTCTCTAGATTGATGTTACATAAGACTGAAAAGTCTTGACAGAAGTGTGTTTTCTCTGTCTTATTTTTCATCTAGTTTTAGAGTGCTGTGTTCTACAGTGGAATGAACTCAGACTTTTGAGTCCATTGTGTGAATTTTAATCCTATTTCTTTTTCATTCATTTACTCTTCTATTCAATGAATATGTATTGAGACAGGCATTGTCCCACATACTTTGGATATATTGGAGATGAAGAACATATCTTCTGCCTCTTTGCATTTATAGATTATTGAGGCAAATAGCCAAGAAAACAAACACATAAAATATTAAGCATTCTAAATATGTTTTTTTTTCAAGAACAGACTCTGCCATGTAGATTTACTGGCCATATTATTTTTTTAAGTAGAGGGTGTACACTTTCAGGATCCACACCCATGAAGGATATGGGCAGTAAGATTGAATAAAAGGTGTTGAACTGAGGTAAAAAGTTAAGAAAGACCTTTAGGAAAGGACCCTTAGTAGTTATTTGCCTGTATTTGCTAGTCATTGAATGTGGTGTGCTTCGTGGAAGGAGATATGGCCTTAAGGTAAGGGCTCAGTCACCAATATTTGGAAGCAGATGGATAAATGAGTGATCTAGTTCTAAAGGACAACCAGGAGGTTCAAAATCTCATCCATGACCCACAGTAGTATGTACGTTATTAGGGGCCATACTATGAGACCACATGGGAGAATTATTTAATCCAAATTGAGTAGGGTCAGGAAATTTTCCCCAAAGGGAATGACTTTTACAATTAAACCTGTAGAATGAAGATTTGGGCTATGGCTGTTGGGAGCTGTGTGGGTATTTTGAATTTTGAATGCAAATAGTTAAGGAAAAGAAAGAACAAATAAGTGTTGAGAAAACTAAACAAAAACGTGGTTAGAGTTAGGAGAAGTGCTTTGAGAGATGAGGGCAAAGCACTAGTTTGATGGGCTATCTGTATCTTTCCTAGTATGTCAAGAATTTAATTCTAAGGATTTTGTGACTTTGAGCAAATAATTTCACCCCACTGTGCCATACTTTCTGGATCTGAAAATTATGAAGAAAATATTACCAATTTCAAAGAATCACACTGGAGATTAAATGAGGTAACATGTAATAATCCAAGCATGGTGTCTGGCAAGTGGTAGGCACATTTCCATGCAGAACTATATGAGGAAGCCTTTAGTCTTAAGCAAAGAAATGGTGGTTGAGATAGTTGTAATTTGAATATATATCAAAGAGTCTTCATTCCGAATTATTTCTTTCCCATTAATTATGGAATTTTTTACCATTCTTAGATATTTTGCATCAAATTTTATCTTTCTAAAGATAGTAGAAAGGCAGCCAAATAATGAGATAACTTCATTCATGAGGAAGAAATGGGGGAATAAAAGCTGAATGTAGAGGAAAAGTGGCAGAAAGTGGAATGGCATCATTAAGGACACATTTATCCTGTTTCACAATTTAACATTCTGTCAGCTGGATATGCATAATTTGACAAAATGTTTTATATATTTTTTAATAAATAAGAAAGTCATTTTAATTTTTTTATAAGTTTGACAGGAATAAAAAATAATTATCTTACCTGAGATGGGGTATAGTGAGGTGGGCCCACTTCTTTTGAGTTGGTGGGAGTCTAAGCTAAGACAACTAATTACAGAGCTGTTTGGCAGTATGTATACATAAAGATCTAAAAGTTGTTGATACTCTTTCATCCATAAGTCACATATAGATAGATATTCAAGCTCAGGAAATAATCAGTGATGGACACTCATGTTTATGTACAAGGATAGTAATCACACTGCTATTTGTAAAGGCAACGTCAAGTGGTAGGAAAATAATTATGTGCACTTAGGTATTTTCACTCATATTCTTGAGTAAATTTTAAATTTCAGCTTTTTGAAGAATATTTCATGAACAGTAAAACTTGCATTATAAAATAAAATTCAGTATAGAGGACTATGTAAGAAAGGATTTCATTTTAATGCTCATACAGAGAGGTTAGAAAACATAGGATAAATGTTAATAATGATAATTCTCCATGTGAGAATATAAGTGTTATTACTTTTTAAAATTTTATTTACTTTTGTTTTTCATAATTTAAAGAATGTATCTGTAGTACTTTATACCCACAAGAAATTTTGTCTCCTTAAAATAACATTTTATTTATAGAATATTGGCAAAGTTTGTTTTACCCACTTTGCAAGCAATTTTTAAATGGTTCTTATTGTCAAAAAAGAGAAAAATCCTATGAATATATATATAATGATATTTACACTTCCATGTGCTTTCTAGGAAATCGAAAATGCTTAAGATGTACTTCATATTCTTTGGGTAAAAGTGCTTATAAATCTGAAATATTATTTTTGGAAATGTTCAAAATTCTATCAATTTCTGTGTAGATAATAATATCTAAATTAATTATGTACTTTTTTGACTATGGTGTTTATATTGGGAAACAGGATATTTTTATATTCATAATAATAAATGAGAAACTATAAGCAAATGAATGGTATCTGAGTCAGTTTTCTGTTGCTATAACAGAACACCACTGAATGAAGAATTCACACAGAATAGCAATTTATGTAGTTTATAGATTTGGAGAGTGGAAGTCCTAGGGGCATGGCATTATTATCTACTCAACATTTGGTAAGAGCATTCTTGCTACATTATAATATGGTGGAGCGCATCATATGGTGAGACACAGCAGGTGTTCTACCTCAGATCTCTCTTCTCCTTCTTAAACAACTGTTAACTCAATCATGAGGACCCAACCCTCATGACCTTACCTAATCCTAATTACCTTTCAAAGGCCTCACTTGCAAATATCATTAATATATGCATTTGGCATTAAGTTTCCAACACATAAAATTTTGTGGGACATATTCAAGCCATAGCAGCAGGACTGTTTTCCATGTATGAACAGACTAAAAAATTTACAATATTCAGCTTGGACAAATTAAGTTCCTGAAAATATCAGTGAAATCTATATAACCATAATATCACATTGATGGATATTCTTTGTGTCTGAATGAAATTGTATATGAAAAAAAAGTCAAAAGAAGAGAAGTGACATATGAAAAGGTGATGCATGTGCACATAACAAAACCAATGATTTGCAGGAATGTTCAGATAAATTCACGGATGTTTGGCATAATTATTATGGGAAGTTGAGCATATGTAGAACATCTCACCTTTTAAACAGAAAGATTCTGTGCAATAATTCATATATTTACCATGTTTTATATATGCAAAACATTGTCTCTACCATTACCGTGGTTTGAGTTTTGTAAATATACCAGTTGTGCTTTTCCCATTAATTTTCATTTCCACTGAAGCGTCTACTATCATGTTTATACACTGGAATCTCAATTAATATGTTGAGTTGTATTGAGCAATCTTCCTCACCTGGAAAACAGCCTTTGAGCAGAATAATGGACTGGTAGGATCATTGGCCACATAGAAGTTTAGATTAAATAAGAAAGCAATTCTGATATCTGAATTCAAAACTTCCCACTAGCATTAAATATAAAGCTATGCATCACTTTTACATAAGAAAAAATAGTATTGAAATGAATCAAGAGAATATAGTTCTTTTCTACAGTAACGAATTCACTGAAACATACCTATAAAAACATGTAATTTTTTGGGGGGGGTACCTGGTATTGAACTCAGGGTCACTTGACCACTGAGCCACATTCCCAGCCCTATTTTGTATTTTATTTAGAGACAGGTTCTCACTGAGTTGTTTAGTGCTTTACTGTTGCTAAGGCTGGCTTTGAACTCATGATACTCCTGCCTCAGCCTCCTGAGCCACTGGGATTATAGGCATGCGCCACTACAACCTGCAAACCATGTAATTCTTACCGAATGGAATTAGAGGATTTTACCCCTAAATTTTTAGGATACTTAAGACCAGTAAAGACTATGACTATATAGAATAAATAAATATGTCATTCATTTATATTTCTTTGTGTATATAATGTATGTTTTTTTGTTGTGTAAACTAATCAATAAGAGTGTAAGTTATAGGTTATAGATTAGCAAAAAATATAGATTATAGATAAAAGATTTTGATAAGTGAGATAAGACAATTATAAAGCAAGAACTGTCATACACAGGCCTAAGACTCCATTTTTGATACCTTCTGTAAAATACTGTTACAAAAGCTATTTCTGAGAAACTGAAATGAAAGCTGTCTTCTTAGAAAAATCATTTTCCTATACTTTGTACCCCACATAATGTAATCAGCTCAGGATATAATAGTTGTTGTGGTAAGCTATATCTTGGGTTTGAGTACATTTATGGGTCTACATGACTTTAAAATAGATTATTGCCCCCCACTCAGCTGAAACTTAGAATACGGTTGTCTAACACTTGTTTGGACCCGAGATGCAATTAAGCTAACTGCTTTTTTAAGCCTCTGTAACTTGCTTGTTTGCATGACACGGAGAAAAGCCTCTGAGTTGTGGTTGATGTCTTAAATTCCCAAGACACAGGCCAGGAAATTGCTGTTCTTCCCACAGAGCATCAGTCTCTATGGGTGGGAGACAGTCCCTGGCCAGGTAAATAAAACTCTGTTTTGTTTGAATTTGGACTTAAAAGTGTTTTCTGAGGGGGCTCCCCATAGCATGTTGATGTAAATTAAGTTTATTAAGTAAGTATTCTTTTTATACTATGTGTTTGTGAGAATTGCACAAGAATACTCAGATCCTTAGGTACACTAAAATCAATTGAAGCAATTAGCTCAAATATAAGTGTTTTATGATGATTTTCTTTTTTAGATGTAGATGCATTGAGGGTAATTCATTAATACTGAACACATTTCTAAACACATTATGTTAAGCAGCAGGATTCCAGAAGCCCTTTAAAATTCAATAAAAATATGCACATTTATCTTAGGAGCTATTATATCTTCCCTGACATGTTTATGATCTGGCCAAAAAACTTGGGGATAGAAAGGACCAAGAACTAACTCTTTATTAGGAAAGATGTGGAATAATGATGGAGGACTGGCCACGTGCCTGTGGAATTTGGAGAGAAAAAAAAGAGCCTTGAGAAAAGTCATAAACTACTATTTATAAAAGTTAATTTCAAAGACATCTCTTTGGTAACTACCTCACTTCAAATTAGTTCACTTTTGACTTTAGCCAGTAAATCTTATTTTCCCCAATGGCAGTGAGAAAAAACAGATTTCCAGAAACTCTTGGAGGCTTATCTGCTAAAGGTTTTTTAGAACAGTTTTAAGGCATTCAAGTGTTAGAAAAAGGGATATCATCATCTTTTAGTCATCTAGTTCCAGTGGTTTGTACATTATGAACCTGGGGCTGTGAAGTCCACATAAGTAAGACTTGTCTGGATCTGGGGAAGAACAAGGTGACATCTCAAATGATGATGGTGGTAATTGTATTCAGGTAGTGTTTTACCATTAACAAATCATTTTCATGTGTATTGTCTGTTTTTATCCTCACAATGTGCCTATAGAATAATTAAGGCAATGAACCTGGCCCAACTTTAGAAAACAAAGACCAAAATTGGATCCATTATTTGCCTAAGATCATAAAGGAATTTCATTTGTCTCTCAAATTTAAATCCAGTGTTATTTCTGTTCAAGTGTGGGTAGAAGCAGGGAGATTCTTTTGTAAAGTTATAGTAAAATTTATTAGGAAAGAAAGCTCTTTCAAGAGGGAGAGAGAGAGAGAGAGAGAGAGAGAGAGAGAGANGAGAGAGAGAGAGAGAGAGAGAGAGAGAGAGAGAGAGAGAGAGAGAGAGAGAGACTGAGTCATCTCTAGAGGAGAGATCACAGGAAACAGAGATATTTTTAATAGAATTGTTCTGTATAAAGTTTTCAGCTGGATTATAAAAATTAAACAGTTATTTCTCATTTTGTTGGCAATGGGTTGAATCTAGTTCTTGAGTTAGATAGGTTAGATTCAATTATTGTTCCACTGACACATTGGAATGATCTTGGCAAGTCATTTTCATTTTTCTGAACCTCAGTTTATCTATCTCTAAAATGAACAAAATAATATGCATTTCTAGCAGTGTGACTGAGAATATTATTCAGCTTTCTCACCGCTGAGACCAAGAGTCTTGACAACAACAATTTTAAATGGAGGAAAGTTTATTTGGGGGTTCACAGTTTTAGAGTTATCAGTCCATAGATGGCCTACTCCATTGCTTCAGGCTGGAGAACAGGCAGGACATCATGATGGAACAGTGTGGTGGGAATTTTCATGTGTATGTCTGTTTTTATCCTCACAATGAAGGAAGAAGCTGGGAATGTGGCATCAGGAAGCAGAGAGAGACTAAGCTCAGCTCACCAAATAAATGCCCCAAAGGCACACTCCCAATGACCCATGTCCTCAAGCCATACCCTACCAGCCTACAGTTACCTATAAATTAATCTCTATTGGGGTATTAATGCACTAATTGGGTTAAGGCCTGCATACACAAATCATTTCACCCCTAAGTCTTCTAGCATCGTCTCACACATGAGCTTTTGGGGAATGCCTAATATCTAAACTATAACAGTGAGTATAAAATCAGAAAAAAAAAAAAAATATATATATATATATATATATAAACGCCTTGCAAATATGAAGGAGCAATTAAAAATTAATTCCATTTTCTTCCATACTCAGAGAGAGAGAGATGAAGCTAGAAAACTCAGGCAGATACTAACCATAGATTGAGCTCAGAGAATTATTAATGTCTAGATGTTTGTACCAGATTTCAGAAATGTGGCTCCAAATTTAGGACACCTGAGATATGGATGCAATAAAATAGAAAGTGTTTATAATATGAGCTCTATCCTGGAGTACAAGTGATTTGAGCACTGCTTTCTTTTATATGCCCTGTTGCATGGGAAGGCAGGAATATGCCTAAAATAAGAGAGAAAATGAAAACACTGTATTTGCATGTTGGTCCTGATCCATGTAAGAAAAAATATTGAGGGTCTTCCTGGATTTTCTCAGAGTTTTATCACAAATAGTTAATAAATAGGCATGTGGCACCAGTCAGCTAAATAATACCATTAATTCAGACAGAATAGGAGCAAAAAGGAATTTTTCTGTCCATCCATATTTGGTGCTCTGCATTTGGTAATGACAGTTGAAACTTCATACATTGCATTGTTAATATATAAGCTAGTTGCTTAATATATAATAGCACATATATAACTGCTAATTGAAACATTCTTGTGCATTTCTGTTTTGACATGTGCATAGACCTTAAGACCTTTATCATGTACTAGATTTATCTGTACAGTTCTTATGTAAATACTTAGCATTAATTATTGCTTGCATATTGAGTATATTAAGAATTTTTAAGGGAAAGTATTAACTTTTTTATGTTGAATGTTTAATTATGGAATTCAAAGCAAAGGAGTAAGAGTAACATAATTACTACAAACATAGTCAGGGAGTTTAGAGGACTATTTTTACAAATTTAAAAAGTAAGTTTTGATATCATACAGCATAATAAAATGACCCTAACAAAGTCTTAACAAACTTAACTTATCTTTAGTAGCAGGGAAGTATTATAAATCATAGGTAGGTTTAGCAAAACGATGAAAAATTATTTTATGCATATTCTGTTAACATAATGTGTGAAAATAATAATAATAAAGAGAGTACTATGGAGGACATCACCAAGTACATTTTGTTTTGATGTTCACATTTTAGTGTTCACCTTGTGACTTCTAGCTATTTTTTTCTTCCTGCACCTCTGTCAAAAGGTAGCTCAAGGGCTGGGGTTGTGGCTCAGTGGTAGAGCACTTACCTAGCACATGCGAAGCCCTGGGTTCCATCCTCAGCACCACATAAAAATAAATAAATAAAGATATTGTGTCCGACTACAACTAAATTTTTTTTAAAAAGTAGCTCATTATATATGCTTCAAACACAGGATACCAATGAGATTTACTATATCTTAGAAATGAAAGGAATCTTTATACCATGTGTGTTTGTGTTTCAGAGAAAATATGCAGTTAGAAGTGGAAGAGGAGGAGAAAGCAATGAAAATTCAGCATCAAATGTGCAGGGGGTTAGGTTTACTTATATTATTCTGATGTCACTTAAAAGAAAAGGGTAAGGATGCAAGATTTCATAGTGATTTTTTTCACTATTTTTTAAAAGGAATTTTCATAAGTCTTAGCCAATGGTGTTAAGTTATAGGAATTGGAAAAAAGTGGAGAAATATTAACCAGTGTTTGCCTGTATTTTAAACTAAATAGAATTGATGGGGGTGTCTAGATAATTTAACAGATGGGGGAAGTGGTAGTGAATAATTTCTCATCCTTTTACAGCTCATATAGATCAGAATGTCTTATTGTTGACAATGTGTATCAATAATTATCCTTCTCTTTTGCTTTTATCATCAGCATCTTTGAAACACAATATTTCTATTTTTTTTTAGTCTTGGTTAGAGCAGGCACCTAAGGGAAGAAGGGGAAAAAAGTAGAACTCATATTCAGTTCTGAAAAAATCTACATACTACACATATACTTAAAGATGCCACAGTACATATTAATTTCCTTCAGTATTCAGTGTTTTAGTCAGTTAAGGACTGTAAGAGAAAATCAAAGAAATTTTATATAAGATGAAGATTTCACACTGCAGCAAACATGTTATTACTGAAAATACATTTATTTTACTAAAACTCACATACAATTGGAAAAAAAAGGAAAATGTCAATTCAAATATAGAAAGATGCTCTTATGTTTTATTGTAGATCTACCATATGATCCAGCTTGCCAAGTTGTTCAATATGAATGGATGACAGAATGATGTTATTCAGCTTTTCAAAATGTAATTATAAATCTACCATACAATCAACAAATTGTTACTCATTTTCACTTTTCTGTAAAGTTCTTACAGCTTTTACAAAGCTGAGAATACCATTAAAAGATAAATACAAAGTTTAAAACAAAGTTAAACATAAGATTAAAATGACTTGAATTTTGATATTTATAGGATAGCATGGAGATCTAGCATATAAATTATTATCTTCTCAGGATATTGTTCTTCATTTCTCTGGGAATGCTGTCCACATGGATTGAGCATATAGCTACAGGAAAGTCTTCCATAGAATCCTAATGGAAAAAGCACATTGCTTATCTAATCAGGCAAAATCACCCTTGTTATTAAAAAAATTGAACTCAAATAAAAAATGCTTGACTTGAAATACTTTGTTATAAGCTCCATGTGTTCATACTCAAATTTTCATATATTTTTTTGATTATTGAGTGATTTTCTTCTCAAAGAAGTATAATGAATAGAATTAACTTTTTATCCCATATATGGCATCTGAACAAAGTTATAAAAAGGATAATAATATGGTGGTGGCTGCCATGTCCTCAGTCTTGACCACATCAGCTGCTGGTTGTTCCTTCAGGAAGATTTGCCATCAAGAAGAGCTCCCCAGTGCTCATGCTCTCTTGCTAAAGCCACATCTGGCACCAGGCTCCAACGACCACCCTTTGGTCGATTCCAGGAAACAGACCATTGGCACATGGTGGACAGTGTCTTTGAGCTGCTCCATATTTATTTGAAGTATTGATCCTTGTTTAAAAAGAGGTACATTACCAAAAAATAAACAAAAAAGATAATAATAAAGAAGAAAAATTTAAATGTTTTTTAGTTGTAGATGGACATAATACTTTTTTTTTAGTTGTTGATAGACCTTTATTTTATTCATTTATATGCAGTGCTAAGAATCAAACCCAATGCCTCACATATACCAGGAAAGTTCTCTACCACTGAGCCACAACCTCAGCCCAGGAATTTTTAAATTATTTTAAATTATTGTTTAATATGCTCAAATTCTCTCAATAAGAAATTCTTTTATTTACATATAATCAATTTGTGTGTTTTAAGTGATAAGAAGTGGTGCTGTTTGTTTTTTAGGAATATGGGAAGCTCTGATCACATCCTGGCCCCATCCTATTTAAATCCTAGTTCAACTGTATCTATCTCTTTGATGTTAGGAAGGTTGCTTAACATCTTTGAGTTTACATTATTACACACACACACACACACACACACATATACAGATGTGTATTTCTATGCACACATACAAACACACACACACATACATATACCCACATACACAAGTTAGGGAGATATCATGGTCATAAATACTCAGTAAAGGGTATTAGCATCATCACTAATTGTTCTAGTTATGCCTATCATACTAATCATCAATCTTTTGTTATATATCCAGGTCCATTTTCTATTTTCATTTGTTCTGACTGGGAATAATGAAAGAAGATATCATAGCTCTTGTTCTTTGAATGTGTTAATATATGATTTATAATATATGTTTTGTTTTGGGGGATTTCCCTCTTTATAGGAAAATGTAGTATACACATAAATATGTTATATATACACATACATATATTTCATATAAATAAAAATTCCCCAAAGTGATCTGTAAGATTTTCTAAAGATGTGAAACTTTAACTGCATCTAAATGTAAAGAAATAACTTCAGATATTTTAAACCATTTACCATTTTTGATATGCTGAATTCTTTAAACATTGTCATACAAAGAAGAATTATAAAATTATTGAGAAAGGAAGACAAAATAATACTGAACAAAATTAAGTAGATTAGTCGATCTCAACCTGTGTTGTATATTAGAAGCATCTGGGGAGCTTTGAAAAAAAAATTATTAACACAGGGCTCCACCCTCAGATATTCTCATTTAATTGTTCTGGAGGGAGTCCCTTGCATGGGTATTAATTGTTTTAAAAAGCTCCCTAGGTGATTCTAATGTGCAGCAAAAACTACGAAGTGCTGCCACAGAACATTTATTAATAGATAAATTTCAACCTGGCATGATTTTTCTTGTGCTGTTCTAAAGGACTTTGTCCTTGATACTGTTCTACTCACTATCTAAAAAATTGATATTTGAATGGAAATCCGAAGGTCAAACCTTTTAAATATAGAGATGCTGATGTATCTGGAAGAATAAAATGAAGAAATCAAATTTCTGTAGGATCTTAAGGCTACAATGAAGAACCTAGATCATAAGGGGAAATTGAAAGAGTATGTACATATAAAGCAGTGCATTTAGTTTACAAAAGCAATTGTACCAATACAGGGCACAGCAGACCATTCCAAAGGAAAGGACTTTTTATTTACTGAACTTGTCCAATTGGAGTCAACTTACAACATGACTGCCAGAGCAGGGAGAGCTCCTGTTATCATGTGCTGCATTAATAGACATTCAATGTTTAGAATGAAAGCGCTGAGAGTACATGTATACCTTCTACTCGTTGGACCAGGTACAATTTACAGGAAGAAGAATTGAGAAAAGTGTGAAGAATGTTTTGCCTTGCAAAAAAGATTGAAAAGGATAAAAAAAACACTGAAATATTTCAAAGATTTTTATGCAAGAGTGACATTATATTTGTTTGTGTAATTATAGAAAGCAGAAATAGAATAAGTGAATGATCAGTGTAGAAGGGTTGATTTGGGCTTAGTATATTGGAACTTTCCAACAACTAAAAACTCTAAACAGAGGGCTTGACTGTTTTGAATGGGTGTAACATATTTATAGTTTGAAAAGAAAAAATGATTCTTAAACATACAGGTATATTCACAGAAAGCAAAGTTTTAAATGCACTAAAGAGGTTTTGGATAAAGAGTAATATATGGAATTAAATGTTTAAGTAGGACAAGGTCAGGTACTCAGATAGCCACATTATTTTAATGAAAGGAAAATTTTTTTGTTATATTTCAAGTAAGTAGATTCTAAGTATGCTGCTTTGACTATCAGCACATGCAGCCCATGTATTTCCAACAATTATTAGATATTTCTCCAGAAAATGTGCTTACAAATACAGAATCACTTACTGCATGGTCCAAATGTACAAACAGTTGTCTCATAATAGAAATGGATCTAGGAGTCAGAAATGAGGACTAGACGTTGTGAATTAAGCAGAAAAATGTAACAGAAGGTGATGAAGTATACAAATACTGTAATAGGGCAAACAACCTAGAAATCTCTAACCTGTGAGCCTAGTATATGTATTTCAGCTGATGAGCCAGAATTTCCACTTAGTCCTCAGTATCTTAAAAGGGTCTTGACTTGGTGTGAAAAGAGAGGAAGTCCTGACACTCTTAGAGTGTACCATATCTCTATCTTTATCCTGCATATGAAATAGATCAGAAACTCGAATTGTTTCTTTCCATAACACTCATTCTGTATACTTCAATTTGAACTTATTTCTCAATTTTCTTAACCTCTAGGCTCCTTTTATAATCCTACTCCCATTGCTCTACCATACGCATTACTTGGATGTGTTTGATATATGTTCATGTAGACAGAGGGAAGTCTTGTTTATACATTATGTGCTTTTAATACATACATTTGTGGATTCCACCTCTTGGGTCCCCTTCTTCCTCCGGGAGAAGTCTTTTCTGCTGTCCTTTAATAAACTTCTAATTTCTACTCTGAAAAAAAAAAAAAATAATACATACATTTGTGGAGTTGATAACTACCTAATTGCTCCACTGTGAATGATCTGAGATTTAAATCTCTATGCGTATCCTTGAAATACACACACACACACACACAGTGTACTTTATTGTGCAATTTACATGGTCTGATTTTTCTGCTCCTTTGTAAATGATTTTATTTAAGCCTCTGGAATTCTTAAGAATTTTGTCTTTGATTTCTTTAATTTATCTCTATATTTAGGCATTATGTAACATTTTTCTCTGTTCTTTGGAAGGTACTTTTTAATTCTTCTATTAGTACATTATAGTTACATATAATAGTTGGATTCATTTTGACATAATTATACATGCATGGAGTTTAATTTGCTCCATTTTAGTCTTTAGTGCCTCCTCATTTTCTTCCCTTCCCCTCCCTCTATTCCTCTTCCTCTACTCTACTGGTCTTCCTTTTATTTTTTTACTTATTCTAAAAAAATGGTGTTTTAAAGATATACATAATGGTAGAATTCACTGTGGTATAGTTATACATGCACATTTTGTCAAATTCTTTCCACATTTCCCTCCTTTTCCTGTTCCTCCCTCCCCCTCAATCTCCTTCTGATCTTCCCTCTATCCTTATGAAATCCAAACCTCCACTTTTTTCCCCTTACCTTGTTCTAGCTTCCACATAAGAAAGAAAATTATTTGACCCTTGATTTTCTGAATCTGGCTCTTTTCACTTAGCATGGTGTTCTCCATTTTCATCCATTTACTGGCAAATGTCATAATTTCATTCTTCTTTATGGTTGAATAAATCCCCATTGTAAATATGTACTACATTTTCTTAACCATTAATCTCTTAACAGGCACCAGGACTGGTTCCATAACTTGGCTATTGTGAAATGGTCCTCTATAACCATTGATGTGCCTATATCACTATAGTATGCTTATTTTAAGGTTTTTTTTTTGTATAAATATCAAGGAGTGAAATTGTTGGGTCATATGGTGATTCTATTCTTATTATTTTGTGAAATCTCCATACTGATTTCCAAAGAGGTTGTGCTAACTTGCAGTCTCACCACAATGTATGAGTGTACCGTTACTCACACATCCTTGCCAACAATTATCATTGTTTCTATTATTGATGATTGCCATTCTAATTTGAGTGAGATGAATTTTTAGTGTTGTTTCAATTTGCATCCCTCTGATTGCTAGAGATTTTGAACATTTTTCATATATTTCTTGGTCATTTGTATTTATTTTGAGAAGTGTCGGTTTAGTTCTTTTGCCCTTTTATTAATTGGATTATTTTTATTTTGTTTATTTTTGTTAAGCTTTTTTGAGTTCTTATGTATTCTGGATATCAATCCCATTTGAGGAGTTAGTGGTCAAGATTTCCTCCCATTCTCTAGGCTCTCTAATCATGTTCTTAATTGTTTACTTTGTTGTCCAGAATATTTTAAATTTGATGCCATCTCTCTCGTTGATTCTTGGCTTTACTTCTTGAGATTTAGGGTCTTGTTAAGGAAATCAGTGCCTGCAGTAATGTGTTGGAATGTTAACCCTAGTTTGCTTCCAGCAGTTGCAAAGTTTCTGATCTAATTCTTCAGTCTTTGATCCACTTTGAATTGACATGGTACAGGGTGAGAGATAGGGATCTATTTTTACTCTTCTTTATATGAATATCCAATTTTCCCAAAATTGTTTTTTAAAAGCCTATTTTTTCTCCAATGTGTTTTTGTCAAGAATCAGATGACTATATCTATGTGAATTTTTATCTATGTCTTCTATTCTATTCCATTAGTCTTTATGTCTATTTTTATGTCAAGACTATGGCTCTATAGTATAATTTGAGATCTGGTATTGTGATGCCTCCAGCATTGCTCTTCTTGTTCAGAATTGCTTTGACTATTCTCAGTCTCTTATTCCTCCATATAAAATTTAGGACTGTTTTCTTAGTTCTGTGAAGATGGGGATTGCACTGAATTTGTATATTGCTTTTGGTAATATGGCCATTTTGACAATAGCAATTTTGTGTATCTTAGAACATGGGAAGTCTTTCATCTTCTAAGTTCTTCTTCAATTTCCTTTTTTTCAATGCTTTATAGTTTTTATTGTAGAGGTCTTTCACCTCTTTTGTTTAGATTTTATTTCCAAGCATTTTTTTTCTTTTTTTTTAATTCACATTTTGTGAATGGGATAGTTTTCCTGATTTCTTTTTTTTCCCACTTTTATTTTATTTTTTTTTAATTTTTTATTGTTGGTTGTTCAAAACATTACATAGTTCTTGATATATCATATTTCACACTTTGATTCAAGTGGGTTATGAACTCCCATTTTTACCCCATATACAGATTGCAGAATCACATCAGTTACACATCCATTGATTTACATATTGCCGTACTAGTGTCTGTTGTGTTCTGCTGCCTTTCCTATCCTCTACTATCCCCCTCCCCTCCCCTCTTCTCTCTCTACCCCCTCTACTGTCATTCATTTCTCCCCCTTGTATTATTTTTCCCTTTCCCCTCACTTCCTCTTGTATGTACTTTTGTATAAATATCAAGGAGTGAAATTGTTGGGTCATATGGTGATTCTATTCTTATTATTTTGTGAAACTCTCATCCCTGTTTAATGTTAATCTTCTTCTCATGCTCTTCGTCCCTACTCTGTTCTTAGTTACTCTCCTTATATCAAAGAAGACATTTGGCATTTGTTTTTTAGGGATTGGCTAGCTTCACTTAGCATAATCTGCTCTAATGCCATCCATTTCCCTGCAAATTCTATGATTTTGTCATTTTTTAATGCAGAGTAATACTCCATTGTGTATAAATGCCACATTTTTTTTATCCATTCGTCTATTGAAGGGCATCTAGGTTGGTTCCACAGTCTTGCTATTGTGAATTGTGCTGCTATGAACATCGATGTAGCAGTGTCCCTGTAGCATGCTCTTTTTAGGTCTTTAGGGAATAGACCGAGAAGGGGAATAGCTGGGTCAAATGGTGGCTCCATTCCCAGCTTTCCAAGAAATCTCCATACTGCTTTCCAAATTGGCTGCACCAATTTGCAGTCCCACCAGCAATGTACAAGTGTACCCTTTTCCCCACATCCTCGCCAGCACTTGTTGTTGTTTGACTTCATAATGGCTGCCAATCTTACTGGAGTGAGATGGTATCTTAGGGTGGTTTTGATTTGCATTTCTCTGACTGCTAGAGATGGTGAGCATTTTTTCATGTACTTGTTGATTGATTGTATGTCCTCCTCTGAGAAGTGTCTGTTCAGGTCCTTGGCCCATTTGTTGATTGGGTTGTTTGTTCTCTTATTGTCTAATTTTTTGAGTTCTTTGTATACTCTGGATATTAGGGCTCTATCTGAAGTGTGAGGAGTAAAGATTTGTTCCCAGGATGTAGGCTCCCTATTTACCTCTCTTATTGTTTCTTTTGCTGAGAAAAAACTTTTTAGTTTGAGTAAGTCCCATTTGTTGATTCTAGTTATTAACTTTTGTGCTATGGGTGTCCTATTGAGGAATTTGGAGCCCGACCCCACAGTATGTAGATCGTAGCCAACTTTTTCTTCTATCAGACGGCGTGTCTCTGATTTGATATCAAGCTCCTTGATCCATTTTGAATTAACTTTTGTGCATGGCGAGAGAAAGGGATTCAGTTTCATTTTGTTGCATATGGATTTCCAGTTTTCCCAGCACCATTTGTTGAAGATGCTATCCTTCCTCCATTGCATGCTTTTAGCCCCTTTATCAAATATAAGATAGTTGTAGTTTTGTGGATTGGTTTCTGTGTCCTCTATTCTGTACCATTGGTCCACCCGCCTGTTTTGGTACCAGTACCATGCTGTTTTTGTTACTATTGCTCTGTAGTATAGTTTGAAGTCTGGTATCGCTATACCGCCTGATTCACACTTCCTGCTTAGCATTGTTTTTGCTATTCTGGGTCTTTTATTTTTCCATATGAATTTCATGATTGCTTTCTCTATTTCTACAAGAAATGCCGTTGGGATTTTGATTGGCATTGCATTAAACCTATAGAGAACTTTTGGTAATATCGCCATTTTGATGATGTTAGTTCTGCCTATCCATGAACAGGGTATATTTTTCCATCTTCTAAGATCTTCTTCTATTTCTCTCTTTAGGGTTCTGTAGTTTTCATTGTATAAGTCTTTCACCTCTTTTGTTAGGTTGATTCCCAAGTATTTTATTTTTTTTGAAGATATTGTGAATGGAGTGGTTGTCCTCATTTCCATTTCAGAGGATTTGTCGCTGATATACAGGAATGCCTTTGATTTATGCGTGTTGATTTTATATCCTGCCACTTTGCTGAATTCATTTATTAGCTCTAATAGTTTCTTTGTAGAGCCTTTTGGGTCTGCTAGGTATAGAATCATATCATCTGCAAATAGTGATAATTTAAGTTCTTCTTTTCCTATTTTGATGCCTTTAATTTCTTTCGTCTGTCTAATTGCTCTGGCCAGTGTTTCGAGAACTATGTTGAACAGAAGTGGAGAGAGAGGGCATCCCTGTCTTGTTCCAGATTTTAGAGGGAATGCCTTCAGTTTTTCTCCATTCAGAATGATGCTAGCCTGAGGCTTAGCATAGATTGCTTTTACAATATTGAGGTATGTTCCTGTTATCCCTAGTTTTTCTAGAGTTTTGAACATAAAGGGATGCTGTACTTTGTCGAATGCTTTTTCCGCATCTATCGAGATGATCATATGGTTCTTATTTTTAAGTCTATTGATGTGGTGAATAACATTTATTGATTTCCGTATATTGAACCAGCCTTGCATCCCAGGGATGAATCCTACTTGATCATGGTGCACAAT
This sequence comes from Marmota marmota marmota, assembly GCF_001458135.2. Lineage (NCBI taxonomy): Eukaryota > Metazoa > Chordata > Mammalia > Rodentia > Sciuridae > Marmota > Marmota marmota. Next base: position 6,454,548 of record NW_026000316.1, read on the forward strand.
TTTTTTGATATGTTTTTGTATCCGATTCGCCAGAATTTTATTGAGGATTTTTGCATCTAGGTTCATTAGAGATATTGGTCTGTAGTTTTCTTTCTTTGAAGTGTCTTTGTCTGGTTTAGGTATCAGGGTGATGTTGGCCTCATAGAATGAATTTGGAAGTTCTCCCTCCTTTTCTATTTCCTGAAGTAGCTTGAAAAGTATTGGTATTAGTTCTTCTTTAAAGGTTTTGTAAAATTCTGCTGTATACCCATCCGGTCCTGGGCTTTTCTTAGTTGGTAGTCTTTTGATGGTTTCTTCTATTTCCTCAATTGATATTGGTCTGTTTAGGTTGTCTATATCCTCCTGACTCAATCTGGGCAGATCATATGACTTAAGAAATTTATCTATGCCTTCACTATCTTCTAATTTATTGGAGTATAAGGATTCAAAATAGTTTTTGATTATCTTCTGTATTTCTGAAGTGTCTGTTGTGATATTGCCTTTTTCATCCCGTATGCTAGTAATTTGAGTTCTCTCTCTTCTTCTCTTCGCTAGCATGGCTAAGGGTCTGTCGATTTTGTTTATTTTTTCAAAGAACCAACTTTTAGTTTTGTCAATTTTTTCAATTGTTTCTTTTGTTTCGATTTCATTAATTTCAGCTCTGATTTTAATTATTTCTTGCCTTCTACTTCTTTTGCTGTTGTTTTGCTCTTCTTTTTCTAGGATTTTGAGATGAAGTATGAGATCATTTATTTGTTGGTTTTTTCTTTTTTTAAGGAATGAACTCCAAGCAATGAATTTTCCTCTTAGAACTGCTTTCAATGTGTCCCATAGATTCCGATATGTTGTGTCTGTGTTTTCATTTATCTCTAAGAATTTTTTAATTTCCTCCTTGATGTCTTCTATAACCCATTGATCATTCAGTAACCTATTGTTCATTCTCCAAGTGATGTATGCTTTTTCCTTCCTTCTTTTATCGTTGATTTTCAGTTTCATTCCATTATGATCAGATAAGATGCATGGTATTATCTCTACTCCTTTATATTGTCTAAGAGTTGCCCTGTGACATAATATATGATCTATTTTTGAGAAGGATCCATGTGCTGCTGAGAAAAAAGTGTAACTGCTTGATGTTGGGTGGTATACTCTATATATGTCAATTAGGTCTAGGTTATTAATAGTGTTATTGAGTTCTATAGTTTCCTTATTCAACTTTTGTTTGGAAGATCTGTCCAGTGGCGAGAGAGGTGTGTTGAAGTCTCCCATGATTATGGTATGGTGGTCTATTAGACTCTTGAACTTGAGAAGAGTTTGTTTGACGAACATAGCTGCACCATTGTTTGGGGCATAAATATTTATGATTGTTATGTCTTGTTGGTGTATGGTTCCCTTAAGCAGTATGTAGTGTCCCTCTTTATCCCTTTTGATTAACTTTGGCTTGAAATCTATTTTATTTGATATGAGTATGGACACTCCTGCTTGTTTCCGAAGTCCATATGAGTGATATGATTTTTCCCAACCTTTCACCTTCAGCCTATGTATGTCTTTTCCTATCAAATGCGTCTCCTGTAGGCAGCATATTGTTGGGTCTTGTTTTGTGATCCATTCTACTAGCCTGTGTCTCTTAATTGGTGAGTTTAAGCCATTAACATTTAGGGTTATTATTGAGATATGGGTTGTTCTTCCAGCCATATTTGTTTATTTCTGTTACTAAACATGGTTTGTTTTCCTCTTTGATTATTTCCCCCCCCTTTACTGTCCTACCTCCCACTGTTGGTTTTCATTGTTATTTTCCATTTCCTCTTCCTGTAATGTTTTGCCGAGGATGTTTTGAAGAGATGGTTTTCTAGCTGCAAATTCTTTTAACTTTTGTTTATCGTGGAAGGTTTTAATTTCATCTTCCATCCTGAAGCTTAATTTCGCTGGATACACAATTCTTGGTTGGAACCCATTTTCTTTCAGTGTTTGAAATATGTTATTCCAGGATCTTCTAGCTTTCAGAGTCTGTGTTGAAAGATCAGCTGTTATCCTGATTGGCTTACCCCTAAATGTAATCTGCTTCCTTTCTCTTGTAGCTTTTAAAATTCTCTCCTTATTCTGTATGTTGGGCATCTTCATTATAATGTGTCTAGGTGTGGATCTCTTATGATTTTGCACATTCGGCGTCCTGTAGGCTTCTAGGATTTGGGATTCTGTCTCATTCTTCAAGTCTGGGAAGTTTTCTCGTATTATTTCATTGAATAGATTGCTCATTCCTTTGGTTTGGAGCTCTGTACCTTCCTGTATCCCAATGACTCTTAAGTTTGGTCTCTTAATGTTATCCCATATTTCTTGGATGTTCTGCTCATGGTTTCTTAACAGTCTTGCTGAGCTGTCTATGTTCTTTTCCAGTTGAAATACTTTGTCTTCATTGTCTGATGTTCTATCTTCTAAGTGTTCTACTCTGCTGGTAGTATTCTCCATTGAGTTTTTAAGTTGGTTTATTGCTTCCTGCATTTCTAGGATTTCTGTTTGTTTGTTTTTTATAACCTCTATCTCCCTGTATAGTTGATCCTTTGCTTCCTGGATTTGTTTGCGTAATTCATTGTCGAAGTGATCTTTCATTGTCTGATTTTGCTGTTTAATGTCTTCCTTGATACTCCAGATCATCTGAAGCATGTATATCCTGAATTCTTTATCTGACATTCCATCTGCTGCAGCTGTTACCTCTTCTAAAGTTGCGTTGACCTGCATTGCTTGTGGTCCTTTCTTTCCTTGTCTTTTCATACTGCTTGCGTATCTTTCCTGCAGGTGCGGGCGGCGGCTCTGCTCTCTCCTTATTCCAATTGGGGTGTCGTGGCTACCACGCCGGCAGGTCACTGGGCCTGTTCTGGGCGCTGGCGGCGGCTCTGTTCTGCCCCTACTCCAATTGGGGTGACGAGTGTACCACGCCGGCAGGCCACCGGGCCTGATCCGCCGGTCGGTTGCAGGTTTGCCTACCCTGCAGGCGCGGGCGGCGGCTCTACTCTGCCCCTACTCCAAATGGGGTGACGTGTCTGTCGTACCGGCAGGCCACTGGGCCTGTCCCGCTGGTCGGTCGCAGATCTGCCCACCTTTCGGGCACGGGTGGAGGCTCTGCTCTGCCCCTACTCCAATTGGGGTGTCGTGACTACCCCGCCTGCAGGACGCTGGGCCTGTTCCTGGCACGGGCGGCGACTCTGCTCTGCCACTACTCCAATTAGGGTGGTGTTTGTACCACGCCGGCAGGCTCCTGGGCCTGATCCGCCGGTCTGTTGTAGGTCTGCCTACCTTGGAGGCGCGGGCAGCGGATCTGCCCTGCCCCTCCTACCACGCCTGCGGACCCCTGGGTCTGATCTGCAGTTTGATCACTGGTCTGCTCACCCTGCGGGCACGGGTGGCGGTTCCGCTCCGCCCCCACTCCAATTGGGGTCACGTGACCACCACACCGGCAGGGCCTGATCCGGGCGTGGGAGAAGGATCTGCTCTGCCCCTACTCCAGTTGGGGTGACATGTGTACCACACTGGCAGGCCACTGGGCCTGACCCGCCCGGCTGTCACAGGTCTGTTTACCTTGCAAGCGCGAACGGCGGCTCTGCCCTGCCCCTCCTACCACGCCCATGTACCACTGGGTCGCGGGTCTGCCCACCTTGCGGGTGCGAGTGGCGGCTCCGCTCCGCCCCCTCTCCAATTGGGGTCACGCGGTCACCACGCTGGCGAGCCGCTGGGCCTGCTCCGGGCGCTGGCGGCGGCCCGGCTTCTCCCCTCTGGCTCAACGACAAATTGAGGAGACTCGGGTGACTGTGCCTCACCCCCCCTACCAGGAGACCAACTGCTTATGTCACCGCTGGTATTGATGAAGTTCTCTCCTCCGCCGCTTTCTGCTGACATCAGATCTCTGCCATGTTGGTATCCTATGCGAATGGCAGCATTTCGTTCCCCTTGCCGGGCAACCAAAGCAACGGGTGAGTCCTGACCGGCCCTCACAGGCCCCGTCTCAGTCATGTTGCCACTGCCCACGAAGGCTCGGTTGGTATTTACCTCCACAGTACTCAGCAGGACCGTTCCGAGAAGCAGTTTCCGCGGGCTCCTTAGCCCTGGGCCAGAGCAGTTCCAGGAGCCGGAACTTGGCCACTCCGTGATTGGTGTATGCTCTGATAAGAGCAGGCTCCAAGAAGCAGTTTCCGCGGGTTATTTAGCACTGAGCCTGAGTAATCTGTCTGCAAGCCGCAGGCGAATGGCAGCCTGAAATTACCTGTTCTATGGCTGAATGAGCTGTGGTCAGTCGAAAACAGGGATGGTGACGTCAGCTCTCCAAGATGGTGGCCGCTGGCCTCCTCTGTGGTCTGACCGGTGTGGAGAACCGAATTGGACTGCTTCCTTCCCCAGTCTCGAACCCAGAATTCAGCACTGAGTACGGTGCTTGCACGGCTGGCAGAAAATGCAGCGCTGTATCCCTGCGTCGCTATCTCCTCGTTTCCCAGCGTGCGTTGCAGACTCTAGCCGCGGGGCGATTTGCTGACTAAGCAGTGTTACCCTCCGTGCGACAAATCTCTCGCGTTTGAGTCCCTGTAGCCGATCCTCGTGTGATGGAAATCCTTCCTCCAGGTTCTGGAGCACCCCTCTATTGCTGGAAATTCCTAACAAGATAGCCTTTATCCGTCTTGACTCGTCATTCTCCCACACAGTGACGCGGCACACGGGGGCAATGCACTCCCCTCGCCGCCATCTTCTTCCTCCTGATTTCTTTCTAAGAAAGTCTGAATACACTTTTAACCTGAGATTCCACATCTACATTATCTTCTTTTAAATTTGGTAATTTATTTATGTATATACTTTTGTGACTAATATTTTGTGAATAAAGAAACTTCTATGTTTATCTGCCATAAATTTCCACTTTTCTTTTAGGTTTTAAATTTCTTCCTAGTACCTTCTGGAAGAGTTCATCACCTTCTTTGATGTTCTAATTTGTTATTTTTTGGTTCCCTACAGTTATATCTATTCTACTATTCAACACTTCCATTAAGTTTTTTATGTCCAAAATTATATTTTTGCATACCTAAGAACTCCAGTTTATTCCTTATTAATTTTGTTTCTTTTTCATTTTCTAATATCCTGCTTACATTTATAGAAATATTATTACTTATTATTAAGTTATTGTGAATCTCTGGCCTTTCATTTCCTCTTTTCTTGGTATATACTTGTTATAATTCTTTAGATGTCCTTAGATATCCTCCTTTATGAATAGAGGAAAGAGGGAGCTCAGAAACATGTCTCAGGTTAGAAATTTCAAAAAAAATTATTGCTATAATATGAGTTATAACATGATTAGTTTCCCTCCCTTCAATCCCTGGAAACCTTTTGACTCTTTGCCCTGACATTGTTATTTTCCAAGAGCTGCCCATCTTGGTTGTAATCACTTAGACTGTGGTCTTGGAATGAAAAGTCAAGGAGAAGGGAGTGTCCATTGCTTAACTCTTATGTCACCACATCTTAGTTATTGCTTGGCTTGCACACTGTTTCTCATTTTCAGAAAAATGGTGTGGTAGGAGATGATGCCCTTATGAAAAATTTGCATATAGGAAGATCATAGTTAGAAAGTTCTACTCAGCCTATTCTCTATTCTTAGACCCATACCTAAGAAAAATTCTCTAATCTGCCACCCCTGTACTATGCACATATTTTCTCACCAGCTTTTTGCTGGACTTAAATATACAACTTTTTAAAAAATTCTTTTAAGTTGTAGCTGGACACAATACCTTTATTTATTTATATTTAAGTGGTACTGAGAATCAAAAGTGCCTCACATGTGCTAAGCAAGTGCTCTACTACAAAGCTACTAACCCAGCCCCAAGATACAACTTTAATCTTATTTCTGGAAACATCTCCATAATTTAGTTCAAAAGTTGGAAGTTTTTGTTTGCAATCTTGTTAATTTTTATTTTTATTTTTTAGTTGGACACAAACTTTATTTTATTTACTTGTTTTATGTGGTGCTGAGGATCGAACCAAGGGCCCTGCACATGCTAGGCGAGCGCTCTACCACTGAGCCACAATCCCAGCCCCAATTTTTATTTTTAATACTTTATTTTTGGTTATTAAAGTTGTACATGGTCAAATGGAGAATTTGTAAAATAGAACAAATTATAAGGGAATATAAGTCATACTCTCACTCTTGAAAAATCAATTAATAGCAATAATTTGGCCCATTTAGTTCATTTCATTCACTACACATACACACACAAATATGAAAACATTTATACACTTTTCCACTATGTCAAATGTGTGTGTGTGTGTGTGTGTGTGTGTATTGAAATAACATTGCATATACTGCTTTGTTTTTAGGCTTTTTCAGTTAATAATATAGTGATTATTTTTAAATGTCTTTAAAGTTGTTTATATGTCTTATTTTAAATTATTGAATCATATCAACTTGAGTTTATATCATAGAAAATTTATGGCTGTCTTAAACAGGGAGATAACTGTAACTTATAACCCATACATCAATGGAAAATTTTGTTTCATATCAATGCCTTCTCAGTGCCATGATAAATTACTGCATTTTATAATTGCTCTCATGAATGATCCTGACCAACTGTGTTCTTCTGGAGATGAGTCTTCTAGATACAGAGTGTTTAACCTGACTCAATTATGGCTTCCCTCTTTCTCCCTTATAATTCTATTTGCTGATTTTCATTACTAAATGCTGATGGCCACTGGCTGGCTCCTTTTCCAAAGTCCATCTATGAACACTAAAAATAAAGGGAACTTGTGTTGAGATTATTTAAAAATATCTTACTCATCATATGTCCTTGTTGTTTGGAGACATCTGAGGATAACGGATTAGCACAGGGTATGACAGTATAATTTTTCCATTTAATAGACAAGCTAAGAGGTATTCATCTATATTGTTGCATTGAACCCAGATGTCTTCTGGCTCCTTTAACACTCTCCTGACAATGCTATGTTTAAATTAATATATATCCTCTGAGACAGCCTCACTATATGGTGGAGAAAAGGATAATTAGAATAGCACTTCCTTAAAAATTCTCCACAAGATTAAGGCATGGGTTCAGATAAGCTTTTCTTCCCTGAACATTCACACATCCAAACATGTAATTTACTATACTCGGAAAGAAAGGTTTTTATTTCTAAACAATAATACAAAACAAAATTTTCAAAAATATTACAGCAAATTCAACAATCACAAACTGGGAATTTTTGTTTCTAGGTTGAAACATAATGTATATAAAAACTGTTGAAATTAACTTAAGCTATATTTCTAATGACTCAACTTGGGACTCAAATACTGTGGTTTAGGATGTCATTGTATTTCTGGGAGTACAGAAAGATAATCCAATTAAAATGTCCCTAAATACTGTTGATTATTTTTCTTTAAAAGACCACTTTCATAGATAGGTTAATATTCTAAGGAAGGAAATAGTCATTCTTCATTTCATCTGTAACTCATATTAATAATAATGTGTCATGAATTTTGATGTGGAACAAATGTTTGCATCAAGTACTATTGTAGAAATACAATTGATGATCTACATATGTTCGTGGCTTAGAAAATGATGTTTGCTTTGAAAATTCAAGTGCTTAATATAGAAAATTACCCAAGGTCCCTGAGGAGACATTGACATTATTTAACTTTATCATGGATCCACATGATAGCATTTTATTGAAAATGGACCAAATTTCTATTTCTAAACAATCTAAATTAATAGCCCGTCCAAAAAGTTTGATTACTTGGAAAATTCTATGCATGCACTGTTTGTTTTTTTAAAACTGTTGAAAATTTATGTTTCTAAAACAAAATCCATTTTTCATGGAAACATATTTTGGATATATTTCTACTGTTTTCCTTAAAGTTAACTCATTAAAAGGGGAAAAACTGTATGTTGCTTTATTCTCTCAAAGCATTGTCATATCAATCATCTCACTTGATACATTTATCCCATGGGTTACGGCATATTTTACTGTCCTTAAATGACTGATTTTTTTAAAACTATATAATATATAGATAAGTTTAAGCAAATTAATGACAGCATTAAGACTAGAATCCAAGTTTTTAAATTTTTAATTCAGTGCTTTTTCTACACTACTAGGCTGAGTTTTACTTATAATTGCAGATACCTAAGCCTTCACTATTATGCTAAAATAATAAGCCAACAAAATTGGAAGATTTGGAGAAATAAGGATCAGGAAAAGAGGTTATTTATAAACCTTTATGAGCTTAAAGACTCCCTGAACTTCCTCTTCTAGATATGGAGAATTACATACCACAAATAGTAGTATTAAAGTTACCAATAATCTTCATATGAATTGTTTGAGTTTTGTAGTATTTTATATCATTTTTAAGCTGAGTGGTATGAAATTAATACAACTCTGCCTTTGATGAGATAAACCAACTCATGCTAATTTTTAAAACCCTGTAGGAAGAAAATATCAGGTTCCAATCATGTCCAATAGTCAAATCCACAGTATGGATCTTCTTGTGGAAGACTTTCTTGTTCCATTATTTAGTGAGCTGAATGTGCATGATCAAAAAAGCATTGCTGATGTGCAAAGCTTTCAATGGAGTTCTCGTTATCTTTTAATTTTCCTTGGTGTGTACATTGTGTTTTTGACTCATTATCATGCTTCAATCATAGAAGCCTATACATATTTCCTCATTCAGCTTTAGCATTTTTCATTTATGTTGTTGTTCCCAAGAGGATTTTTTTTTGTTTGTCTTCATAAAGTTTATCTTTAATGTTCCCCAAGTTACTGAACACAAGACTGTTAGTAATTGTGACCCTTTAATTCTTATCCCTTCCATTTGCTTTGTGACAGAATAATGTAGCTCAAAAATTCTACAAGCACCTATCCTTTCTTCTAACATAACCTTCAAAGAATTAGCTTATTTGTTAATAACTCCAGCATAAAAATTTATGCATCATAGATTTCATATTTTAAGTTATCCTATTACATTACTTATTACCTATTACAAAATTCCCTTCTGCATGGAGTGTTCTTGTATCTATATTAGTGAGATGAGATTTGAAAATTATCTTAACAACTACTGCAATATCCCTACACATTGGCTTTTGCCGTCCTATATTTTTGAAGTTGAGATTCCAGTAATGCCGTATTCTACATTGATATGAATGGCTGCAAAATGTTTTGAAATCAATGACCATAACAAATATAACTCCCCAGTGCAAGTGATAGAGTTGGATAGAATAGATTAATGGCATTAGCAGCAGCTGTTCAATAGCCAGACTCCCTGTAAACAGGTTCAAATCACAGCAGGACTGACCTTTCATACAGCATATTGTAGTGGTTTGATTATATATAACCTTGAATTGTATTATAATATGGTGCTTTATCTCTCTAAGAAGATCTAAAACTCTTGGAAGACCTTATAAAAATGTATTTTCCAATTCTCATGTCCATTCAGAATATAGAAGTCTGTGTTCATTGATATTTATTTATCAAGATATAACTTTTTCAAAGACAAAAAACACTACTCTATAGATTGTCAGTTTCTATAATAAATAACACAAAATTTTAGTTGAATACTTACCATATGCCAGCATTGTTCTGTATTATGCATACTAACCCAGTCAATACTCATAAAACTCCATGAAGTTGCAGTGGCTCCCTGTTCCAAAATAAGATGAATTAGATGTAATTCTCCTGAGTGTTCCTTAAAAGACATAGATATTATTATAAAACAAGTATATGAAGATTCTGAAAGGTGCAGATGAGGAAATTGGCTATGGATCTTAAGTCCTGAAGAACTGGCATAGTGGTAAATTCCAAGATTTTGTTTTGTTTTGTTTTGGGTTGTTTTAATTCTTACCTTGTATATTCTAGGCTAGTTTCTATAGATGTTGACAACCGGGAAATGCCAGAAAGTAGTGAAAGAAACAGTCCCAAGAAAAACTTATTCTCTCTATCCAAAAGACCACAGAAAGAGATTTAAAAAAACTTTTAGACAACAAATATCAAGTTCCAACAAAAAATACCAGGATAAAAATCTCAGCCTAGTTAAGGCCAAGGCGAGGGACTATAATTTCACCCTCAGTAGAATGTAATGTATTATCCTTTCCTTATCCCCTCCTCCATTATGGCAGTGTTAGAGGTGCTGACTTTAACCCTGACAGCAGGAAGGAATCTCCCCACATGAGTCCATATCATTGGAGGCTCATTGTGAGCAGTAATGTGGTAACTCTCCCCTTCTCAGCAAAGGTGCTATCGGTGGTTTCCTAATGGTGTGTTGGAACTCCCATTCTCACCTAGCAATGATGAGAACTCCCTTAACTTTAGTAGGCCAAGGGAATCTGGGTTGGAAACCTGGAATTCTTTCCCCACTTGGCAGTAGCAAAAAAAATCCACTTCTTCTCATGCTCATGCATAAGCAGTGTCATTGGAGGGCAGCAACATGGTTTAAGTAAAATCCAGTATCAATATAATATCCCAGATGTTCAGGTTTCAGTCAAAAATTACTTAGACAAATTACTAGGAAACTTACAACTTAAATTAAGAAAGATGATCAATATATGCCAATTCTGAAATGGCAGAAATATTAGAATTTACTGATGTTTTAAAAGCAATCATCATAAAAATACTTCAATGAGCAATTCTTAACATACTGTCCTTTCTGTCAGTGGCATTCTAAAGAGAATAGAAAGAGGGTAGGGCCAAAAGAACATGCAATGAAATAACTGCTGAAATTTTCTCAAATTTTGCAAAAGACATAAACCTACATATTAATGAAGATGAATGAATCCCAAACTGGATAAATCCAAAGACATCAATACCAAGATGGATCATATTCAAACTTCTAAATAGTAAAGAAAAAGAGAAAATCTTGAAGGTAGAAAGAGAAAAATGATAATATCAATAGTAGAAAAATATTTGAAATAAAGTGACTTTCTCATCAGACACCATGGATGCTAGAAATAATGACATAACATTTTCAAGTGCTAAAATAAAATAACTACTACCCTAAACATCTGTGTACAGTAAAAACACCATCTAATAATGAAATAAAATCAAGGAAAATATCAAATGAAGGATACTTAAAAAAATTTGTTACCAGTGGACTTACTTTCAAAAATACAGTAAAAGGACATTCTTGAAACACGGAAAAATGATAAAGTAATATTGGAATATGAGAAATGAAGAAATGATAATAAATAGAGTAATATATAAATAAAAGCTATAAAGTTTATTTTCAAAGTTAGGTTTGATGGTTGAAGCAAACACTATAATACTGCTGGATTGATGCTAAATGTATGCAGAAGAAATATTTAAGTCATTTATATTATAAATGAGGTATGTTAAAGTGTTAAAGGAAGATAATGATTCTATAGTTCATTTAAACTGGTAAAATATGAATCCAGTAACTATGATACACTATAAAAAGAGATAAATAAAAATGGAATTTTAAAGAAAGATACAAGTAACTTACTGGAGGACTAAATAAAAACAAATCAGAAATGAAAACACAATAAAAGTAAAATATAAATTGCACATTTAAGCATATATACATCAATAACTATGTTAAATGTTAATGGTTGAGATATAACAATTCAAACTCACAGTTTGGCAGAGTCTGTGAGAAAATTACTCAAAGGCTTGGTGGATAACTCAGTGGTAGAGCATTTGCTTAGCATGCAGGAAGCTCTGGCTGGGTTTCATCTCCAGCACTGGAAAATAAACAAATAAATGAATAAAGGATTAATCTTTTTACACTATTGGCATTTCAGGGTGTAGATGGAGAAATCAAGAAGTACTCACAAGGAAATATGCCATTTTATAAAAACTTTTTTCAATACAATAATGTAGTCTAGTTTAAAGTGAAACAATAGAAAAATACGCATTATTCAAATGCTAATCAAAAGATACCCATGGCAGCTTTATGAATAGCAGGCAAATTAGATTTCAGAACACAGAATTACCAGACAGAGAGGGACATCATAAAAAGATTATTCCTCAAAGAAGGTACAAAGATCCCAAATATGTATGCACCAAACAATGCAGATGCAAAAGATGTGAGGCAAAAATGTTAGAGCTCATAAGAGTAAGAAAACCCCCCAAAAATATAGTTAGAGACATTTTTACTAATCTCTCAGCAATGGATGAAACTACTAGACAATAAATCAGGGAAGAAAATGGAAGAACTGAACAACACCATGTAACAATAGGAAATAATTAAAATGTGTACAGCATCCTATCCAGGAATAACAAGATATACATTTTTTCCAAGCACCTATGGACTATTCTTCCAAAACATCACATTTAGAATTATAAATAAAAACTCAATTAATTTTAAACAATTGAAATCATATCATGTATGCAAACATAAAAATAGAAATATAATAGGAAATATCTAAATATTTGGCAACTAAAAAATATAATTCCAAATAATTTATGAGTGAAAGAGGAAGAGTCAAGGGAATCCAAAATTATACTGAACTGTATAAAAAAGAAAATGCAACATATCAAAATGTGTAGAATGAATAAATAACAGTTCTAAGAGGCAAATTTCTCTCACTGAATGTACACTTTAGGAAAGAAGAAAAGTCACAAATAACTTATCAATTTTTTACCTTAAGAAATAAAAGGTCAAAATAAATAAATACACATAAAACAAGCAGCATGAGAAATATTAAATATAAAGGCAGCAATCAATGACATTTTAAAAAATGCTCTCATTGACTTCTCTGTTACCAATAAATACATGTAACTCTTAAGCCTACGTTTTTATTTTATTTTTTTTTATTTTTTTTTTTAAACTCATTCACAATTTTATTTTATTTTTTTTTATTGGTTGTTCAAAACATTATAAAGCTCTTGACATATCATATTTCATACATTAGATTCAAGTTGGTTATGAACTCCCAATTTTACCCCAAATACAGATTGCAGAATCACATCGGTTACACATCCACATTTTTACATAATGCCCTATTAGTAACTGTTGTATTCTGCTACCTTTCCTATCCTCTACCATCCCCCCTCCCTCCCCTCCCATCTTCTCTCTCTACCCCATCCACTGTAATTCATATTTCTCCTTGTTTATTTTCCCATTCCCCTCACAACCTCTTATATGTAATTTTGTATAACAATGAGGGTCTCCCTCCATTACCATGCAATTTCCCTTTTCTCTCCCTTTCCATCCCACCTCATGTATCTGTTTAATGTTAATCTTTTCTTCCTGCTCTTCCTCCCTGCTCTGTTCTTAGTTGCTCTCATTATATCAAAGAAGACATTTGGTATTTGTTTTTTAGGGATTGGCTAGCTTCACTAAGCATAATCTGCTCTAGTGCCATCCATTTCCCTGCAAATTCTATGATTTTGTCATTTTTTAGTGCTGCGTAATACTCCATGGTGTATAAATGCCACATTTTTTTTATCCATTCATCTATTGAAGGGCATCTGGGTTGGTTCCACAGTCTAGCAATTGTGAATTGTGCTGCTATGAACATCGATGTAGCAGTATCCCTGTAGTACGCTCTTTTAAGGTCTTCAGGGAA
>NW_026000316.1:6472956-6482507 GCF_001458135.2 Marmota marmota marmota
CCCCCGTACGCAGCGGCCATCTTCTCTCAAGCTTACATTTTTAACGGAGAAAGATTTAGACCCAAGTTTCCAACTCTTACTAAATATCTCCATTTAACTTTCTGGATAATATTTGATATATTCTAATATTCATTATCTTTCCATCAGATCTGGTGCCATTGTTTCTACATTTCCTATCTTGATGAGTGGTACTCAATGGCCCTAATTAGAAATTTGTGACTAATTCTTGACTTCCCCATCTATACCCTGAAATACTGATATATTCTCCTTGGTTTTATCTTATTTACAGCTCTCAGGTCAATTCATTATTTATCTCCACTGTTGCTACCTTAATTATAATCTTTCAAGTGTAGTAATGTCTGTCTTAAAATTTGACCCCTATCAATCCATTTTCCACACTAATGTGAGGATGGTATTTATGAAACATAGGACTGATCACGTCATGACTTTACTTAAAATATTTCAGTGTCAATTGATCAAGGGACTAACTATATGCTCCTTATCTTTCAAAGTTTTTATGATTTGGTCTATGTACACCTCACCATGTTAATATAATCCTCATCTAAGACTCTATTATTTTTCTAGGTGTAAGTCTTTTACGTATATGAGTCCTCTGAGCTGTGAGTCTATTTACAATCTGAAACTTCTTTAAGAACCCATCCTTGTTCAACCCCAACAAATGTTTGTCAGATTCTCTTCATCTTCCAAACTTGATCTCATTAGATGGCTTCTATATCTCTTTAGATAACTTGTCCCTTCAGTTTTCTAAAATACATTCTGTTTATCAATGTCAAGGAGGTGGGAACAATTAGGGGACTAGAACTGCTTTTTATAGACATAATTGATTTGTATCTCTTCCAGATTCAGCAGTAGACAAGTTATTTCATAGTAGCACAGTTTCTTTATCTGTGATCTGTGAAAAATCCTGATACCATTTTGCACAAGATTATTATAAGAAGATCATGCACACAAAACACTTAATTAGTGTCTGACATATAGTAAATGCTGAGTAAATTTTCTTGTTATTAATAGACCTATTAGTGGTAGTAGTGGTAATTATAGTATTCCCTCCATACTTAGTTTCTGCTTCATAATGACTATTTGCTTAATGTTTAGTTAATGAATACATTATCCCTTTGTCCTGAAGGAAATTTTATAAAGGAAGAGGTTTTTGTACTGTTTTCAAGACTAAATGAGTAGAATAGGGATATAGTTCAGTGGTAGAGTGCTTTAGTATGTGTGAGAAACTGGGTTTGATCTCAATTTTTAAAAAGAGAGACTAATCTTTTACCCTACTTTATTTTTTCAGAAAAGCAAATACTTGTGCATAACCTAAGTCTTTCACTTTACCTGTAATTTTTTTTCTCTTTGAGGAAAAAAAAAATTGAGCATAAATTAAGTTAGATTACAATGTATTGTTTTTGACACTAATAAGAATGACTGCAAGGGCTGGGGTTGTGGCTCAGCAGTAGCATGTGAGAGGCCCTGGGTTCGATCTTCAGCACCACATAAAAAAAAATAAACAAAGAAAATAAAGATATTATGTCCAACTAAAAAATAAATATTCAAAAAGAAGACTGACTACAAAACAAACCTCAGTTCTAATTATGGTCAGATTGTCACATTCATCTTATACTACAAATTAACAAGTGCCAAATAGAGTAGTAAAATAAAACCTAGGAAGCTAATATTAAGTAGAGAGCATTTACAGAAAAAAATGTTGAAATAGCTAATTCAAAATGTGTTTCTACTATTATCAAAAATGTTTGTACTGTCAGACTAGAAACAGAGGTGTGAACAATACCAAAGTGTCTCTTTTGAAAGTAGCTCCATGGTACCACCTGTCAGAATGTATCACTTGTTTCAACATAGGATACCTTTCAAGTGCTTATACTCTACAGAGTTCACTGTGTATAATATTCAAAATAAGAAGATTCAAATGACAACCTTAAAACCTCAAATTCTTAAGCATGTTCTTAAAAGTGTTTCCCTTCCATAACTGCTATGACTTAGATATGTTTTGCTTCCAAAGGTGAAGTTTGGTCCTTAGTAGGGTGGTGAAACTTTGAAAAGGCAGGGCCTAGTGAAAATTAGTTGAGTCATGGGGGCATTACCCTTGGAAAAGATTAATGCTGGTCTCATGGAATGAGTGAGTTCTCA
This sequence comes from Marmota marmota marmota, assembly GCF_001458135.2. Classification (NCBI taxonomy): domain Eukaryota; kingdom Metazoa; phylum Chordata; class Mammalia; order Rodentia; family Sciuridae; genus Marmota; species Marmota marmota. The sequence continues at coordinate 6,475,117 of NW_026000316.1, forward strand.
TGAGAGTGGGTTGTCATGAAGTGAGGCCATCCATGTGCTTGAACTCTTTTACATGCAGCTGGTCCTCTTTCTGCTACTTTACCATGTTATGTTACAATGAGTGGGGAGGAGCTTGTCAGCACACTAGCAAGATGCTGTTTGGACTCTCTATTCATCAGTACTTTGAAACAAGCACAAATTTTCTTTATAAAACTTTTCTCTATAAAGTTCTCAGCCTCATTTTTGTTATAGCAACACAAAATGGACTAATACACTGCTAATTATCAAACTTATTATAGCTAATAATCAGATAATCATAGTACATTCTTGAGTACTTTTTAGGAAGCATTAAAGGAAGTAAATGGGATATAAAAATATGATAATATGTATGGTAAGCTATCCTTTGTGTTTAAAGTGGTAATCTATATGTGTGCGGGGAGGGATATGTATCCATCTACTTAAAACAGATATATTCACATATAACACATTTTATAATAACCAAGTACTTCTTGCTAAACTTTGGGGTGGAAAAATTTCTGAGGCTAGAGTGAAGAAAGAGGGAGAAAAATAGATCCTTTGTAAGATTAGAATTTTCTAATATTTGAATTTTCTTTTACAAATATGTATGTATTAAATTAGGAAATATTATAAAATTTTGAAAAAAATTTATCTTTAAAATGATTACAACTGACTTGTCAGATTAAAAAAATGCATGCAAAGTTTAGAATAAAGAGTTCTACCTTCAAAATATTATTTAAAAAAACACAAGAAATATACAACTTACATTCATGGAAAGCTTATAATTATTTACAAAGTGGATTGCACTGGCAGTAAGTGTTCTAAAGATCTAAAGTAGAAGAGCTGAGGTGGTTCAGGGGACATTTAATAAAATGTGACTCTGTTAATCATAATTTTTGATATTAAATGAGTTTCTCAACATTCCACTTCTGTTTGTTCAGAAGAGTTTCTATTTTCTTTCAATCTGTGAGAATCTATTCCATCTCCTTTCATTAACACTTATCTATTTATTTATTTTTGGTACTAGGGATCAAACTCAGGTTCACTTGGCTACTGAAACACATCCCCAGTTCTAGTTTGTATTTTATTTAGAGTTATGTTCTCACTGAGTTGCTTAGCACCTTGTGTTTACGAGGCTGGCTTTGAACTCAGGATTCTCCTGTCTCAGCCTCCTGAGCTGCTGGCTTGTGCCACCATACCCACACACTTAGTTATTCTTGAAGTTATTAAGTTTATATGTGTCTAATTTGTATAGCATATACAGGTCTGTAGTAATTAAAATGCATTGTAATTGACCTCATTTAGTGTTTTCATGATTATTAACTTATTTTTGTTAGACTTGTATACTTAAATACACTGAAGTAATTTTTCTTTTCAACTAAAATAAAGATTTAAATTAATTTCATGTGATTTTAATTTCTAGAAGTTAGAAGGAAAAGTGAAATTAATTCTTTTCAAAAGTCTAAAATTTGCTCTTTTGACTTTGAAATTGATAGTAGTATTAATATTTTTTTAAAAAAGAAGAGAAAAAAGAACTCAATTTTTATCCTTTTTCTCCTCTGTCCCCCTTTTAAATAATTTTATTTTCTTTTCAAATATTAATTTCTTGGCTACTACTTTAGTATACATAACTAAACTTGTTTTATGAGTATTAATTACCTGATGAACATGAAATTTGTGCAATTTAAGCCTTAAATTTAGTGAGGCTTAAATTTGTATCATAAAGCAGTATTGGTTTTCAGATGGAACCATTAAATCTGATTTTGGCATTGTCTAATTTTTTAAGTCACCTCATGCTTGATTTGTTCTTATACAAACCAATGACACTTTCTAGAAGTCAGTCAATTCATGAAACTTAGGTCAGAATTCTTTACTACACAGGGGAACATGAAGTTTTGAACAACAAGAAATATGGATTAAAATCAGTAAGGGATTACTAGGAATAGTTTAACTTTTAATTCTATGGTTAGCATTCAAAACATGAATATCTCCTTTACTGAAATATTTATTTGTAAGCAATCTAATACAAAAATGTCAGCCACCCCTTTGGAATTTACCACTGTTGTTCTTTTATTATATGAGAAATGATGAAAATGTCTTACCGGTAAGTGGTCATTGTACAATGAAGATCTTATTTCAAAACTCCAGAAATTACATATGCAAAATATTTTATTCTTAAGGAAGTTTTGGATATTGGTATGTAATATTTAATATACAGTAACTCAAATGCAACACATAAATATGGCTGAAGCACACAAATATGACCCATAATTTATAAGTCTGAAAAATGATACATGACTTCTTTCAGATTCACATTTGAGTTTTTAAGGTACTTAAAACATAATTATACTTATTTTCATCTTAAATTTACTCATTTATTAAGTGGGTAGTATATGCCATAAGCTTTGCTAAGCACTTTATTTAGATTAAGGCATTTTGATCCTACATAAATGCTATGATGTCAGGAACTACTATTATTACAATTTTAGAGAGGCTAAAGCTGTCAGAGGGGAAAAGCTGTCAAAAATAGAATTCTAATTCAAACTATCTTCTTAAAGATTCAATGTCCTCATATTGACCTCTAAGTTCAATGCAATTTTGATCAAAATCCCATTCATTCATTTCAATATGAAAATTGATGAAATGATTCTAAAATATATACAGAAATGTAAAGGGTCAAGATGAGTCAACATAGTTTTGAAATAGTAGTACAAGTTAGAGGAGGTATACCACCAAACATTGAGATTTTTTAAAAATAAAACTATAGTAATAAGGACAGTGTGTTACTGGCATAAGGATACATAGACAAACAGAAAGAAGCAGCAGAAGTAAAGAATCCAGAGATACTCATACATTGATCTATGCTTGGTTTATGACAAAGATAACATAGTAGGAAGGTGGGGGAAATTATAAACATTTTAACAAATTATGTTAGATCAATTGATTATCTATATGGAATAAATGAATCTTCATTCTTATTTCACATTCTATTGGATTGTATATCAAATTGTAAAAGGAGGTTTTAAGTGACAATATATAGGAAAATGTTCATATATTGCAGGCGACCTCCACCCCCAAATTTTGTAAACAATACAATGAGACTCTAGCTATAAAGAAAAAGATTGTTGTATTAGGATGTACAAAAATCAAGAATCTTGGGATCAGAAGCTATAATTCAGAGAGGAAAATGCAGTACATAATTGAGAGGATAGTTTGAATATGTAGGATCAATAAAGTACAAATATCATGTGAAGATTGTCTTCTGTGTAAATTAAAAAGATAAGCCTAGAGAAAAATAGGAGGATATTCAAATGGCATATAAATGTATAAAATGGTGCTAAATATTAGTAATTACTAGGATATTATTAATATGATTCACAATGTCATGTCATGTGTTGAAGACACTTTGCTTTTGGCACTCTCATAGCTTGCTATGGTAGCATAAATTGCTATAACTTTGGAAAGTTATTTGTCAGTATACTATTCCAGCTGAACATAAGCATATTCTATGACACAGCAATTACGGAACAGGAATTACACACACACACACACACACACAAAAGATGTTCATAACAACCTTGTAGTAAAACCAGAAGCAACAAAACTATCCATCAATGATGGAATGATTAAGCTACACTACTCTAAAGCAATGAAAAGAAATCAAATGAAGCTATGCCCGATAACATAGAAAAACTTTTCAAACAATGTTGAGTGAAAATGCTCAAGTTAAAAAAAAACATACCATGTTATTCTATTTACATAATATTCAAACAGAAGCAGAATTTAACCATAGTGTTTAAAATCAAGACAGTGGTTATAATGGTCAGGCTGGCAGAGTTAGTTATTTTTTGGTAGCATGAAGGAGTTGACAACTACTGATTGCTAAAATATCTTCAACAAATGGTTTTGGGAGAACTGGAAATCCATATGCAACAAAATGAAATTGATTTACTATCTCTCACCATGCATAAAAGTTAACTCAAAATGGATCAAGGAGCTAGGAATCAAACCAGAGACTCTGAGTCTAATAGAAGAAAAATTTGGCCCTAATCTCCATCATGTGGGGGCAGGCCCCAAATTCCTTAATAAGACACCTATAGCACAAGAGTTAAAAACCAAGAATCAACAAATGGGACAAATTCAAACTAAAAGGTTTTTTCTCAGCAAGAGAAATAATATGTGAGGTAAATAAGGAGCCTACATCCTGGGAACAAATTTTTACCCCTCACACATCAGAGAGAGCTCTAATCTCTAGAGTATACAAAGAACTCAAAAAGTTAAACAACAACAAAATAAATAAATAAATAACCCAATCAACAAATAGGCTAAGGACTTGAACAGACACTTCTTAGAAGAGGATATACAATCAATCAACAAATACACGAAAAAATGCTCACCATCTCTACCAATCAGAGAAATTGAAATTAAAACTACTCTGAGATACCATCTCATTCCAGTAAGAATGGCAGCCATTATGAAGTCAAACAACAACAAGTGCTGGCGAGGATGTGGGGAAAAGGGTACACTTGTACATTGCTGGTGGGACTGCAAATTGGTGCAGCCAATTTGGAAAGCAGTATGGAGATTTCTTGGAAAGCTGGGAATGGAGCCACCATTTGACCCAGCTATTCCCCTTCTTGGTCTATTCCCTAAAGACCTAAAAAGAGCATGCTACAGGGACACTGCTACATCGATGTTCATAGCAGCACAATTCACAATAGCAAGACTCTGGAACCAACCTAGATGCCCTTCAATAGACGAATGGATAAAAAAAATGTGGCATTTATACACCATGGAGTATTACTCAGCACTAAAAATTAACAAGATCATGGCATTTGCAGGGAAATGGGTGGCATTAGAGTAGATTATGCTAAGTGAAGTTAGCCAATCCCTAAAAAAACAAATGCCGAATGTCTTCTCTGATATGGGGGGGTGTGACTCAAAATGGGATAGGGAGGAAGAGTATGAGAAGAAGATTACCACTAAATAGGGAATAGAGGTGGGAGGGAAAAGGAGGGAGAAGGGGAATTGCACAGAAGATGGAAGGAGACCCTCATCGTTATACAGAATACATGTATGATGTTGTGAGAGGAAAAAAAAAGAAGTGTGTCACATTATATTGTGTAGAGAGAAGTGATGGGAAGGGAAGGGAGGATAGGAAGCACAGCAGAATAAAAATAGACATTATTATTGCTGTATGTATATATGTTACTGTATGACCAATGTGATTCTGCAATCTGTACAATCAGAAAAATGAGAAATTATACCCCAATTGATTCAAATGTATTATATGTCAAGATCATTGTACTGACATGTAATTAAAACAAATTAAAAAAAAGAGAATAAAAGAGTGTTTTTTGACAAAGAGGAGAATAGAAAGTTTAAGATTTTATAAGTTATATCCGTTTATTTGGCCTTGTTCATTGGCTGAGTGAAAATATTTTACAAATGAAGGCCAGTGAATTAAAAATAGAAAAAAAATGAAAAAACTCAATATTTTTGGATATTGAATGCTTCAACCCAGGTTGATATCAGAGTAAATCAAAATTAAATTAGGATGGCAGAAAATTGTGAACAAGGTGACACTGTTCTTCAGCAATGTGGAAAATTATATGAAGGCCAAATTTTGAGTGATAGAAATGGTTATAGTAATGCAGGACATTGAAAGGTAGGTTGAACAGCCAGATTTTGAACCAGTAAACCTTCAGTTTCTATACTATACCTATAGCACATTCATAATGTAGACCTTGGTAGTTGTGTAAGCTGGGATAGTTGTTTTGAGCTATTGTTTATCCAGCTTTTCCACAAATACCAGAGCCAAAAAATAATAATTTCTTTAAATGGAAGCTAAGTGTAAGAATGGAATTTAGAACATATCTGTTGCAGAGGAAACTTTTAAAAGTCCTATTTCATTACTAAAGCAAATAAACTTAGCATTCTACTACAACCTATGCTTACATTTAAATAAATAATTTTTGTTTTGTCCTAATCTTCTTAATAAAGTTTCTCATAAAGCAAATGTGTCTCTATAAATGATGTTGGGAAAATTCAATCTTCATACACAAAAATTGGATCATTTCCATATTAACATACACAAAAATTAATTCAAAATGGATCAAAAACTTAAACATAGGAGCTAAAACTGTAATACTTTTAGTAAAATGGAAGAAAATCTTGATGAGTTTGAATTTGAAAATAATTTCTTGGGTATGACACTAAAAGTAGAGGAAACACAAGATACATAGATAAATTGGACATTATCAAATTAAAAAGTTTGCTCATTGAAGTACACTAGTAATAATAAAAAGGAAGTGACAAAATTGGAAAAATATTTACAAATCATATATTTCATAAGGGATTAATATCCAGAATATATGAAGACCTAAATTTAATAACAAAACATCCAAACAACTTGATTTAAAAATGGGTAGAAGACTTGAAAGATATTTCTCCAAACTGGATTTAAGAGTGTCCAAAAACCACATGCAGGAATTTTCAACATCAGTAATAATTATGAAAACGCAAATCAAACTCACAATGAGACTATTATCTAAAAAGCAGAAAATAACAAGTATTGTTGAAGGTGTAGAAAAGTTGAAAGACTTTTGCATTGTTAGTGAGCATGTAAAGTTGTTCAGCTGCTATAAAACTGGCATGGTGGTTCTTCAAAAAGTTAAACATATAATTAACATGTGACCTGAAAGTTTCACTTCTGGTATATACTCTAAAAGACTGAAAGCAGAGACTCTACCAGATATCTATACACCCATGTCCATAATAACATTATTCACAATATCCAAAAGGTGGAAGTAACTAAAATGTGCATTGACAGATGAGTGGATAAATAAAATATTATAATACATGTGTGTGCATTTATATATTCTATACATATATTCCAAATATACGTTCTGTAAATATTTGTATATATAATGGAATGTTGCTCACTCTTAAGATTTTTTGATTTTTAGGGATTGGCTAGCTTTGATATAAGGAGAGTAACTAAGAACAGAGTAGGGACGAAGAGCATGAGAAGAAGATTAACATTTAACAGGGATGAGATCTGGGAGGGAAAGGGAGACAGAAGGGAAATTGCTTGGAAATGGAAGGAGACCCTCAGGGTTATACAGTGGAGGGGGTAGAGAGAGAGGAGGGGAGGGGAGGGGAGAGGTGGGGAGGGGGGAGTGTGGAGGATGGGAAAGGGCAGCGGAGCACAACAGACACTAGTATGGCAATTTGTAAATCAATGGATGTGTAACTGATGTGATTCTGCAATCTATGTATGGGGTGAAGGTGGGAGTTCATAACCCACTTGAATCAAAGTGTGGAATATGATATGTCAAGAAATTTGTAATGTTTGAACAACCCACAATAAAAACTTAAAAACTTAAAAAAAT
>NW_026000316.1:6488428-6532979 GCF_001458135.2 Marmota marmota marmota
TTACTATTGCTCTGTAGTATAGTTTAAGGTCTGGAATAGTAATGCCACCAGCTTCATTCTTCTTGCTAAAGATTGCTGTAGCTATTATGGGTCTCTTATTTTTCCAGATGAATTTCATGACTGCATTTTCTATTTCTGTGAAGGATGTCATTGGAATTTTGATTAAGATTGCCTTTAATCTGTATAGTGCTTTTGATAATATGGTCATTTTGACAATATTAATTCTGCCTATTCAAGAACAATGTAGATCTTTTCATCTTCTAAGGTCTTCTTTACTTTCCTTCTATTGCTTTCATTGTAGTGGTCTTTCACCTCTATCATTAAATTTATTCCCAAATATTTTATATATATATATATATATATATATATATATATATATATATATATAGAGAGAGAGAGAGAGAGAGAGAGAGAGAGAAAGAGAGAATTGTCAATGGACTTTATTTTGTTTATTTATATGCAGTGCTGAGAATCAAACCCAGGGCCTCACTTATGCTAGGCAAGTGTTCTCCCACTGAGCCACAATCCTTACAATGTTTTTTTTCCATTTTTTAATGTTTGAATTTTTCATAGTGAATGGTCAGATGTAAAATGACTATCTTTTATTATTATATTTAATTCCCCCTAATTTGGTTTGAAATATTCTTTCTTAGTAGAAAGTACATTTGATATTTTTAAGGAACTGATTTCACAAAATTAGAAAATAACTGCATGATGTTAGTCCTGCAATTTGTAAATGTAAACCTTTGCTTGTACAAAATTAAAAAATCCTGGAATCATGAGTCTCACCATATTCTATTCTATCCTGTTGAAACAGGGATGGATTTATATGTATAAGAAACTTATAAATTATATGTACATTCTTGATTAATTTTTTAAAATTTTAATTCTAAACTTATTTAGTCATAAAAAGAATTTGCAAAAATAATACAGATATCCCATATATCCCTGACCCAGTTTTCTTTAATGTTCACATATTGCACAATTATAACAAATTTTAAGAAATTAGTCAATTAAAATTGGTGCAATATTACTAAATAATCACAAGATCTTAGTCAATTTCCTCACTATTTTCATGAATGTATTTATTTTACTTTAATATTTAAAAATTTATTTATTTTACTTAAATATTTTCTTTTATTGCTATATCATAATGTATGATATAGTATTCTAATGCTTGTTTTATTTTTACTTTAATGGATTAAGAATGGTAAGAATTCCCTAGGAATTCAAATATTTTGTACATTGTAACTGTTTATTTCGATCTTTACCGATGTATCAAACACATAAAAGTAAACATTAATTTTTAATTTTTAATTAACTTTTTAATTTTGGTAAAATATACATAATGTAAATTTACCATTTTTACCACTGGTAAGTGTTAAGTTCAGTGGCATTAGGCATATTCAAAATCTATCACCACCACCCAACTCCAGAATCCTTTTATCATCCCAAATGCAATATTATAGTCACTAAATAATTTCCCACTGCACCCTTTTTCCAGAACCTGGTAAGTACTATTCTATTCACTGTGTCTAATGAATTTGAGTATTCTATATACCTCAAATAAGTGGAACCACAAAAAATCTGGTGTTTTTTTTTTTTTTTTTTGCATCTGGTTTATTTCAGAGACCATAATATCTTCAGGGTTTATCCATGTTGTAGCATGTGTCAGAATTTCACCCTTTTAAAGTATATACACACAACATTTTGCTTATTCATCAACCACTGATGGGCCTTGGATTATGTCCACCTTTTTACTACTATGAATATACTGCTTATGAACATGTGTTCTATTCAATGTAAATGTCTATTCAAGCCTGATCTTCTATCCTTTTGGGTACACACATAGCAGTGAAATGACTAGATCATATGTTATTTTTGTATTTAATTTTCTGGGGAACAGCCATAGTGTTTTCACTGAGGTTACACCATTTATATTCACTCCAGTAAGAAATGAGGATTCTAGTTCCTCCTTTTTCTTGCCAGAATTTAATTTTTTTGTCTTTCTTTGTTTTATGATGGTCATCGTAAGGGGTATAAAGATATATCTTATTGTGTATTAATTTTTACTTCCCTAAAGATTAAGGTTGTTATGTATTTTTTTCATGTGTTTATTGGCCATTTATTTGCACATGATTTTTGGAAGAATGACTCTTCAAGTCCTTTACCTATTTTGAACCAAGCTTTTCAAATTTGCAGTTTATGTATTCTGAGTGTTAATCCCATCAAATATATAATTGCAAATATTTTATTCCTTTCTTCAGATTGCTTTTTAACCCTGTTGATGGTGTTTTTTCATGTACAAAGTTTTAATACAGGCCAGAGTCCATCCTGCCACCAGCAGACACCCACTGGAGCTCAGGCTCAGCCCAGGACCACCTCTGGCAACTGGTAGACACCTGCTGGAGCTCAGGCCTGGCCCAGACCTACCTCACTGGCCTGCTTGGGAGCCAGGGCCCAGGATAAGCTTGGGTCCACTCCCCCACACTCTACCTCAGAGCCCAGGTCTAACCCACTTCCATCTTGAGACACTGCAGCCATCCCCATAGCCTTCCCCATAGAGTAGCCTCTACTTTGGGACAACAGACAGGGCCTAGAAGTAGCTACAACTTGGAGCAGGCATACAAAAGACAGTGTAAGGCCCACCCTTTCAGTCCCATCTCTGAAAGATGTTGCATCCATCTTAGGGCACTTCCACTGCTACCTAGAGTTAGCTCCTGCTATTGCCACCACCACCTTTAGTTTCAGTAGCATCCATCCTGGGATTCTGGCAGGGTGTGGAAGCCCACTACCAAGGTGAGAAACAGATAATCTGCACAGATACTACAATATTATAGGGTAGAAACCTCAGATTCACACTGCAAGAAAGGAAGTCACATAGACAACATGAAAAAAACAAGGGAGGAAAGTGACCCAATTCAAACCAGGATACTACAATAACAGAACCAATGGACAACACAGTTGATGAGATGTCAGAGAAGGAGTTCAGAATGTTCATAATTAAATTGATCTGTGAATTAAAAATGACCTAAATGAGCAAATACAGGGAGAAATTTATCACTCCATCAAAGAGATAAGAGAGCAACTACAGGTAACCATTGATGACATCAATAAATAGATAAGGGAGCAAATGTAGGCATCCATTGATCACATAACCAAAGAGATAAGGGAGCAAATACAGGGAGCAAAAGATTACTTCAATAAAAAGATAAAGATTCTGAAATAAGATCAGAAATCATTGAAATGAAGGAAAAAATAAATCAAATAAAATACTCAATAGAAGGCATCACCAACAGATTAAATCACTTGGAAGACAGAACATCAGATATTAAATAAAAGTATACAATCTGGAAAATAAACTTGATCACACAGGGAAGATTGTAAGAAACTATGAGCAGAACATTCAAGAATTATGTTATAGCATCAAAAGATCAAATATAAAAGTTATTGGGATAGAGGAAGGCACAGAGTTTCAAACCAAAATAATGCACAATATCTTCAATGAGATAATATCAGAAAATTTCCCAAATATCAAGAATGAATTGGAAAATCAAATACAAGAGGCTTACAGGACACCAAATGTATAAAATTTCAACAGATCTACACCAAGCCATATTATAATGAAAATGCCTAGCATACAGAAGAAGGATAGAATCTTAAAGGCTGTGAGAGAGAAATCAGATCACATAGAGGGGTAGACCAATTTGTATCTCAGCAGATTATTCAACCAGACCCTCAAAGCCAGGAGATCCGGGAACAGCATATACCAAGCTCTGAAAGAAAATGGATGCCAATCAAGAATCTTAGATCCAGCAAAATCAATCTTTAGATTTGATGATAAAATAAAAACCTTCCATGATAAACAAAAGTTAATTTACAACTAGAAAGCCTGAACTACAGAACATCCTCAGCAATATATTCCGTGAAGAGGAATTGACAAACAACAATGAAAATTAGCAAAGGGAGGTATCACACTAAAGGAAAAATCAATCAAAGGAGAAAACAAGTCAAGTTAAAAACCAAAAATAAACAAAAATGACTGGAAATACAAATCATGTCTCAATAATACCCCTGAATGTTAATGGCCTAAACTCACCAATCAAAAGACATAGACTGTCAGATTGCACTAAAAAACAAAACAAAACAAAACAAAACTGCTGAGAGCCATAGGCTAGTCGGAATGATGCATGGCATTTTTGCCAGAAGGGAGTGGTTGAGAGGTGTCTCCAGGAAGCCATTGAGATGATAATGGTTATGTTAAGCTGTGTATTCCATTGTATATTAGACCCCTGCAGTCCGCCTCCACCTGCTACTTTGGAGTTCTTGAGGATATTTCTGGAGAGTTCCCTTGGTTGGGGAAGTGTGGGAGGAGGGATTTCTGGAGGAGGGATTTCTGGTTGGTGTGGTGTGTCCCGGGAGAAGGCCACATGTGTGGCATTTGCGGGAGTTCGGAAATAAAGTTTGTTCCTGATCAGTGGCTTGCAATTTGTGCCCAACAAGACTTCAGCATTTGATGGCCCCTGGGGAGAACGCCTGAAGCTTGGAGGTAAGTAAAACTGCTCGCCCCTGAGGGAAGGCGAGAGAATGGCTAACCATTTCAAAAAACAATGTGTTCTTGTTTTGATTTGTTTTGTTTTTGATTCAAGCTGCCTATCCCTAGAACTTTCTCAGGCAAACCGGGAAAAATGGTTGGCTCAAGGTTTGAAGTTGTTCGGCCCTGAGGAAGAGATAGAGATAGACCATGAATATACATTTAAAAAAAATAGGAAAATTGATACAACGATTTTTTGTTCCATTTTGTTTCATTTTGCTTCGGTTTTGTTTTGAGTTATCTGTTTGAGTTGCGTTATCCTTGTAGCAGAAATATGGGGTCAGCAATTAGCAAAAAAACAAACTGTAAGAATGTTAAGTAAATTGTTAGAGGAAGGAGGCACCCCAGTAAAACCAAAAAGAGTCAGGGCATACATTGATACAATACAAAAATATAGCCCATGGCTTTTTAAGGAGGAGTTGTTGAATATATCACAATGGGACCATCATGGTGAAGATTTAAGGGACAGAGAAAAGAAAAACCCAGGAACTCTGCCAGTTGGTACATTGCCATTGTGGATGATGATACGATTTTGTTTACCTAGTCCAAACCTTTCAGTTCAGATTATGATAGAAGACATAATAGATCAGGAAAAAGAGGAGGCCTCTCCAGATAGTCAGAAAGGGGAAGAAAGTTTAGAGCAGAAAAAGCGATCAGGGGAAAAATCACAACAGGAGGCTGCTCCTAATACCTTTTTATCACCAGAGGGCATAAGTGTCCAACCAACAGTTTCGCCTATGGGGCCCTCAACCCCCGTAGCTGATAGATGGGATCCTGAGACAGGACCTCAAAGATTAGCATGCCCTGTATTTGAACAGGCAGGAGGGCAGCGAATTCACCATGTTTTAGATTTCAAAACAGTGAAGCAACTAAAGCAGGCTGTAACAACCTATGGTCCTCAAGCACCCTTCACTATAAGCTTGGTCGAATCCATTACCAACTTGAACATGACACCAGCAGATTGGACTAGTATGTGTAAATCTGTGCTAAATGGAGGACAATACCTGTTATGGAAGGTTGCCAATGAGGAATTTTGCATGGAGATGGCTAGGTGAAATGCAGCAGCTGGTTATCCTCAGAGAAATCTAGATATGTTGTTAGGAAAAGGACCTTATGAGGGTCAGCTACAACAAATTGCATATGATTCTGCTATATTCTCACAAATTGCTGCAGATGCAGTTAGGGCATGGAAGACATTAAAAGGACATGGAGATTTACAAGGTCAATTATCTAAGGTAATACAAGGAACTAATGAACCTTACGCTGAATTTGTAGATAGGCTTATTCAAACAGCTACCAGAGTTTTTGGGGATACAGAGCAAACAATGCCATTAATTAAATAGCTAGCCTTTGAGCAAGCAAACAGATGGTGCAAGGAGGCCATTAGACCATGGAAACATGGAGATTTAAACACATATTAAATTACGTAGAGACATTAATGAACAAGGGCAAGTCCTGGCAGCTGCAGTACAACAGGCTTTAGATTCCAGGCCGAAAACATGCTACAATTGTGAACAAACAGGACATTTTAAAAGGAGTTGCCCCATAGGAGGAGGGTTTAACAAAGCTAGGTATCAAAGGAGTAGAATACTGGGTATTTGTGCACGATGCCATAAATGGAGACATTGGGCTAATGAATGCTATTCTCAAACCACCATAGTGGGTACTCCGTTATCAAAAAATGGACAAGGACCAGGTGTTTACCCACGATATAGTGGAGAAAAGCATCGGGCTCCATTGCCAAAAAACGGACAGGGGGGCCCAATGCTCCAGGGCCCACAACCACAAATATACGGGGCAATGGAGGAACCCAGCAACATCATCAGGGTAGTGCCCAGGACACATTATCCATTAGATCCCTTATCAGACAAACCAGAGGGAGTGGAGGATTGGACATCTGCACCTCCGCCAGGGCAGTACTAACTCCAGAGATGGGAGTTCAAATCATTCCCACAGGAGTAAAAGGACCTCTTCCCCATGGAACAGTAGGCTTATTATTGGGATGCAGTTCTTCAACACTAAAAGGACTTATGATAAGTCCTGGGGTAATTGATCCTGATTATGATGGTGAAATAAAAATTATAGCTAGTTGTTCAAGAGATATATCAGTAATTTCACCAGGAGATAGAATAGCACAGTTATTAATAATACCCAGGCTGCATGATAAATTTTCCAGCTGTACTGTAAAAAGAGGTTCCAGGGGATTAGGTTCCACAGGTGTAGATTGGGCTATGCTGTCTTTAAATTTAGATTCTCGTCCAATGCTAAAACTAAATATTCAAGGACATGAATTTAATGGGCTACTTGATACAGGTGCAGACCTTAGCATCATATCTCATCAAGAATGGCCGAAACATTGGCCATTACAACAAGCCACTCAAATGCTTCGAGGCCTAGTAGTGGCGACTAATCCCCATAGAAGTGCAATGGTATTAGATTGGAAGGATCCTGAAGGATGTGAAGGAACTATAGAGCCATATGTATTGGATCATCTTCCTATAAATTTATGGGGATGAGATGTCCTAGATCAATTAGGTTTGACATTAACAAATAACATCAATCCAAATGTGCCCACTATTAGGGCTAGACAAGGTTTTAGGAAAGAAAAAAGATTAGGAGAACAAGAACAAGGTATAGCAGCACCAATACAAATAGATCAAGGAACAGACAGACATGGGTTGGATTTTCAGAAAGGGCCACTGAGACAATAAAAATTACTTGGAAATCAGAAAGACCAGTATGGGTTCCTCAGTGGCCCCTGACTAAAGAAAAGATACAAGCAGCCCATGACCTGGTCAAACAACAATTAGCAGAAGGACATATACAACCTTCTGTATCTCCCCATAATACTCCCATTTTTGTCATCAAAAAGAAATCTGGTAAATGGAGATTATTGCAAGATTTAAGAGCCATTAATAATGAGATGGTTATTATGGGACCTGCTCAATCAGGGATTCCTCAATTGTCTGCTTTGCCAAAAACCTGGTATGTTTTAGTTATAGATATTAAAGATTGTTTTTTTTCAATTCCAATTCATCCTGAGGATAGTCCACGTTTTGCATTTACTATCCCTGCACTGAATCATGAAGGTCCTGATCAGAGATATGAATGGAAAGTACTCCCTCAAGGGATGGCTAACAGCCCAACTATGTGTCAAATTTATGTTAACAAAGTAATCCAGCCACTTAGAAATCAAAATCCTGAACTACAAATATTTCACTATATGGATGATGTATTATTAGCACACAAAGATAAAAACACATTGCTAGAATGTTATGCCACACTTACAAACTTATTAAAAAATTATAATCTAGAGATAGCAATAGATAAAGTACAATTAAATTTTCCAATTAATTATTTAGGAGTTCTATTATCCTCAACCATGGTCCGTCCACCAAAAATTCAAATACGAGTAGATCAACTCAAATCACTTAATGACTTTCAAAAGTTATTAGGAGACATAAATTGGATAAGGCCTTATTTAGGTATACCAACAGGAGAGTTGGGACCTTTATTTGATATCCTAAAAGGTCCATCAGATCCAAATTCACCCCGAATGTTAACGCCTGAAGCAAGAAAGGCATTAAAAATCATTGAAACATATATGGAAAATATGCATTTGGATAGAATTGATATAAGTTTGCCTTTATTATTTATTGTACTACCAACAAAAAATATTCCTACAGGAGTATTTTGGCAAGAAGGTCCATTATTATGGATACATTTATCTTATTCTCCTAACACTATTCTTACTAGGTATCCTGAGGCTGTAGGACAATTAATACTCAAAGGAATAAAAGCAGCAAAGGGAGTGTTTGGAATTTCTCCCAATAAAATTATTACTCCATATACTATGAATCAAATTGATGAGTTAGCTAATGAGTTAAATACTTGGGCAATAATCATGTGCAAATCTAATGTTTCATTTGATAACCACTTACCATCTAATCCTTTATTGTCTTTTTGGTCATTGCATCCTGTAATTTTTCCAAAAATGACAAGAAAAACACCTATCATGAATGCTCCAAATATATTCACTGATGGGTCAAATAATGGTACAGCAGCAGTAGTTACCCCTGATCAAACTTTTACATTTTTAGTACCCAAACAATCAGCTCAAAAGGTAGAGCTTAATGCAGTATTACAAGCTTTTGTGATGTTTAAAGATTCTGTATTTAATTTGTTTTCTGATAGTCAGTATATAGTTAATGCTATAGTATCCCTTGAAGATGCTGGTAGGATTTCCCCTTCCTCTACTGTTTTCTCTTTGTTTTCCACTATACAAAGTCTAATCTGGTACAGAAAAGATCCATTCTTTATAAGACATATCAGGGCACATACAGGATTGCCTGGAGCCCTTAGCAGATAAAACTACACATGACATACATATTTTCTATACAATAGAAGAAGCTATAAATTTTCATAAAAGGTTCAATGTCAATGCTAATACTTTACAAAAGTGTTTTAAAATAACTAAGGAACAAGCTAGACAAATAATAAAACAATGTCAAAATTGTGTGACCTTTTTGCCACAAGTTAATGTTGGAGTTAATCCTAGAGGACTGATACCTAACCATATTTGGCAGATGGACGTCACACACTTGCCAGAATTTGGAAAATTAAAATATTTGCATGTTACAGTTGATACTTCTTCCGGATTATTGATGGGCTCTCTTCATGCCGGAGAAAAATCTAAAGATATTATAGCTCATTGCTTACAAAATTTTGCCACTGTGGGTGTTCCAAAACAGTTAAAAACAGATAATGGTCCTGGTTATACTTCTACCTCTTTTAAACAATTTTTCTCATCTTTTGGCATTACTCACATAACAGGAATCCCATACAATCCACGGGGACAAGGCATAGTTGAAAGAGCTCATCAAACTATTAAAATGTACTTATTAGAGCAAAAATAGGGAATTGGAAAGGTTATATATCCCCCAAAGATAAACTTAAAATAACCCTTTTTACTCTAAACATTTTAAATTTGGATTCATCAGGGCTTAGTGCTGTGGAAAGGCATATGTGTCCGAAAAATGTACATAAGCCTTAGGTACTTTGGAAGGATATTCTAACAGGACAATGGAAAGGTCCTGACCCAGTGATTTTCTGGAGTCGGGGTACTGTTTGTGTGTTTCCACGGGGAGAACAGCAGCCGATTTGGATTCCAGAGAGACTACCCAAACGATTTATACAGACCAAAAAGAAGATGATTTGACTCAAATCCATAACAGCTGATATCCAGAGCTCCAGCTTGGCTATTCTTACATCTGCAACAGTGGCTCTCCCACACCTGGAGGCTAATGAATAGTGAACACCATTAAAGCCTATTTCAAATGTACAAAACCTTGGGGCTTGCTTGTGGGAATACCTTCAGACCGATTATGCAAGTTACAGGAAAAAGGATGTGATATCCAAAAAAGAGTCAAACCCAGGTGGTAACCAGGATGTCTTTTTTCAATATCTATTTTATTATTGCCTTTTCCCACATCACAAAGTTCTATTTTATTTTTTGAGCTCATACAGACCTATGTTAATGTTTTTCTGATCAGTTTTATTTTTTGACTGTGGAGTTTTTGAACATTGCAATGGAGATTTCACCTGTGTAAAGCTACAAGGCCTTTACTATTGTCTTATGTGTTGTATGTTATGTGTGCACACTTGTGTTTTGTGTTGTATGTCTGTATGTGCATATGTCCATATATCATATATGAGGAACGCTCATGTAAAAATGGATCCAAATATTTTTATTATTCACGTGATTTAAATGGTTTAATTTAAATTGGGTAAATAGCTGTTGAGAATTGTTTTAATATGTGAACAAATAAGGAGGTTAACAGATCTTTTTGTTTACTTTCACCTTTCCTTTTCATTATATTTAATAATTCTGTTCAGGATAACGTAAATTGTTCAGAAAATTGTTTTCTTAGTACCTGTTGGAATGTTACATGATTTTTTTTTTAGCCATCATTGCCATAATTCCTATCTTCATCCCAGTGCCGGTGAAGACAAAGATACAACCAAAGTACATCTTCTTCGATAGCTATCACAGTAAACTGTATAAACTGATGCATCAATGAATAAAAACTCAACAAGTAATGCTCAATCAAGGAGTCAATTTACTTTGGGAGGAAATGGACATATTGGTAGATTCCTCTTCTTTGAACTGCTTGCAGAATTTGCCTGGACTATGTATCACTTGTATGCATTGTGAACTATCTGTTGGTGCAGCAAATTGTGGTAATACTGGAGTATATTTGCTGATGGTGTCACCGGTAGTACAATTTTTCAAAGGAGCCATCAATTGGCTCCTCCCTTCTGCTAGTGATGGTCTAAAATTTGGGGGCCAACAGAGGTGAGGCAAAGAACCTCACCCCCCACTGTCACCAAGGCCAAATTTGGGGGCCAACAGAGGTGAGGCAAAGAACCTCCCCCCCTCCACTGGTGCATAGGCCTATCCACAAGTATGGCTGTATGCTGGATCGGTAGTCAGTGACGGGTAAGTTCCAATTGCAGTGGTACCAACCTAATACAGGAGGCTGACGCCTTGAGGTCAGCTCATCCGATGACAGGTAAGGACCATATGTAGTATTGGACAACGTAACAGGCACGGTCCCTAAGCCACATGCTTGATGTTTAATTAAACAGAAGGGGGGAGATGCTGAGAGCCATAGCCAAGTTGTAATGATGCATGACATGGCATTTTTGCCAGAAAGGAGTGGTTGAGAGGTAAGGCCAACAAGCCATTGAGATGATAATGTTTATGTTAAGCTGTGTATTCAATTGTATATTAGACCCCTGCTGTCTGCCTCAGCCTGCTACTTTGGAGTTCTCCTGGGGATTCCTGGAGAGTTCCCATTGGTTGGGGAAGTGCGGGAGGAGGGATTTCCAGAGGAGGGATTTCTGGTTAGTGTGGTGTGTCCTGGGAGAAGGCCTCGTGCGTGGCATTCATGGGAGTTCAGAAATAAAGTTTGTTCCTGCTTCAGTGGCTCGTGATTTGTGCCCAGCCAGACTGCGGCACATAACAATATGCTGCTTCCAAGAGACTCATTTCCACAGATTGAAGGTGAAATGTTGGGTAAAATCACACCACTAACATTCACTGCAGAAGCAAGCAGGGATTTCCATCCTTATATCAAATAAAATAGACTTCAAGCCAAAATTAGTCATAAGGGATAAAGATGGATATTTTATACTGCTTAAGGAAAATATTCATCAATAAGACATAACAATAATAAATATATATGCCCAAACAATGGAGTGCTATGTTCATCAAACAAACTTATTTCAAGCTCAAGAGTCAAATAGACCACAAAACAATAATTCTGGGTGACTTTAACACCTCTATCACCACTGAATATATCTTCCAAAGAAATTCTGAACAAAGAAACTATAGAACTCAATAATATATTCAATAACTTAGACTTAATGGACATATGTAAAATATTTCATCCTTCAATGAGTGAATAGACTTTCTTCTCAGCAGCACATGGATCCTTCTCTAAAATAGACCATATATTATGCCACAAAGCAACTCTTAGCAAATATAAAAAAGTAGAGTTACTGCCCTGCATTCTATCAGATCATAATGAAAGGAAATTAGAAATAAATAATAAAATAAAAAATAGAAGTTACTCCAACACCTGGAGACTAAATAATATGCTATTGAATGAACAACGGGTTGCAAAAGTCATCAAGGAGGAGATTAAAAAATTCTTAGAGGTAATGAGAACACAGATACAACATATTGAAATCTGTGAGATACTGTGAAGGCAGTACTAAGAGGAAAGTTCATTGCATGGAGTTCATTCCTTAAAAGAAGAAAAAGACAACAAATAAATGACTTAACATTACATCTCAAAGCCCTAGAAAAAGAAGAACAAATGTACACCAAAAGCAGTAGAAGACAGGAAAAAATTAAAACCAGAGCTGAAATCAGTGAAATTGAAACAAAAGAAACAATTTAAAAAAAATGACAAAACAAAAAGTTGGTTCTTTAAAAAAATAAATAAAATTGACAGACACTTATCCATGTCACTGAAGAGATGGAGAGAGAAAACTCAAATTACTAACATATGTGATGAAAAAGGAAATATCACAACAGACACTACAAAAATACAGAAGATAATTAAAATTTATTTTGAAAACTTGTATTCCAATAAAATAGAAAATATCAAAGGCAAGAACAAATTTCTAGAGTCATATGATTTGCCCAAATTCAATCAGGATGATATACACAATATAAACAGATCAAAATAGAAGATGCTGTCATAAAAAACAAGAAAAGCCCAGGACCAGATGGATACACAGCCAAGTTCTACAAGACCTTTAAAGAAGAACTAATATCAATACTCTTCAATTTATTTCAGGAAATGGAAAAAGAGGGAGCACTTCTACACTTGTTTTATGAGGCCAATATCACCAGGCAAAGACACATCAAAGAAAGAAAATTTCATACCAATATCTCTAATGAACATAGATGCAAAAATTCTCAATAAAATTCTGGAAAATTTAATAAAAACATATCAAAATGATAGTACAACATAATCAAGTGGGGTTCATCCCAGGGATGCAAGCTTAGTTCAACATACGGAAATCAATAAATGTAAATCATCACATCAATAGACTTAAATGTAATAATAATATGATCATCTGAATAGATGCAGAAAAATCAGTCAACAAAATATAGTACTCCTTCATGTTCAAAACACTAGAAAAACTAGGGATAACAGGAACATATCACAACATCAGAAAAGCTATCTAGGCTAAGTCCCAGGCTAATATCATTCTAAATGGAGAAAAATTGAAGGCATTCCCTCTAAAAACTGGAACAAGACAGGGATTCCTTCTTTCACCAATTCTATTTAACATAGTTATTGAAACACTGGCCAGAGCAATTAGACAGATGAAAGAAATTAAAGGGATATGGATAGGAACTGAGAACTCAAATTAGCACTATTTGCTGATAATATAATTCTTTACATATAAGACCCAAAAAATGCTACCAGAAAACTTCTAGAACTAGTAAATAAATTCAGCACAGTAGCAAAATACAAAATCAACACCCATAAATCAAAGGCATTTCTGTTTATTTGTGACAAATTCTCTGGTACAGAACAAGGAAAACTGCCCCATTTACAATAGCCTCAAAAAAGAAAAATGCTTGGGAGTCAATGAAAGAGGTGAAAGATCTATACAACAAAAACTACAGAATGTTAAAGAAAGAAATTAAAGAACACCTTACAAGATGGAAAGATCGACCTTGCTCTTGTATAGGCAGAATTATTAATATTGTCAAAATGACCATACTGCCAAAAGCATTATACAGATTTAATTCAGTTCCAATCAAAATCCCAATGACATTCCTCATACAATCAAAAAAGCAATCATGAAAATCATCTTGAAAAAAAGAGACTCAGAATAGCTAAAGCAATCCTTAGCAAGAAGAGTGAAGCAGATGGCATCACAATACTAGATCTTAAACTATACTACAGAGCCATAGTAACATAAACAGCATGGTATTGGCACCAAAACAGACTGGTAGACCAATGGTACAGAATAGAGTACACAGAGACAAACCCATAAAATACAGTTATCTTATACTAGACAAAGGCACCAAAAAACATGCATTGGAGAAAAGATAGCCTCTTCAACAAATGGTGCTGGGAAAACTGGAAATTCATATGCAACAAAATGAAATTAAAACCCTATCTCTCACCTTGCACAAAACTCAACTCAAAATGGATCAAGGACCTAATAATTAAACCAGAGACCCTGTGTCTATTAGAAGAAAAAGTAGGCCCAAACCTTTATCATGTCAGATTAGGCCCCAACTTCCTTAATACAACCCCTATAGTGCAAGAATTAATATCAAGACTCAGACTAAAAACTTCTTCTCAATCAAAGAAACAATTAGTGAGGTGAAGAGAGAGCCTACAATTTCGGAACAAATTTTTACCACATGCACATTAGATAGAGTACTAATCTCTATTAATATAAAGATTTCAAAAATCTTAACACCAAAAACATAAATAACTCAATCAATAAACGGGCCAAGAAACTGAACAGTCACTTCTCAGAAGGAGATATACAATCAATCAAGAAATATATGAAAAAAATGTTCAACATCTCTATCCATTAGAGAAATGCAAATCAAAACTACTCTAAGATTCCATCTCACTCCAGTCAGAATGGCAGCTATAGAAAATACAAACAACAATAAGTGTTGGCAAGAATGTGGGGTAAAAGGCCCATTCATACATGGTGGTGGGATTGCAAATTGGTGCAGCCAATATGGAAAGCAGTATATAGAATCCTTGGAAAACTGGGAATGGAACCACCATTTGACCCAGCTATCCCACTCCTTGGTCTATACCCAAAGACTTTGTCAGTATGGTCATTTTAAAAATATACTACAGGGACACAGCAACATCAATGTTTATAGAAGCACAATTAACAATAGCTAAAATGTTTAACCAAACTAGATGGTCTTCAGTAGATGAATGGATAAATAAAATGTGGCATACATACACAATGGAATATTACTCAGCAATATAAGAGAATAAAATCATGGCATTTGCAGGTAAATGGATGGAGTTGGAGAATAAAATGCTAAGTGAAGTTAGCCAATCCCCCCCAAAAAAAGATGCCAAATGTTTTCTCTGATTTAAGGATGCTGATTCATAATGTGGTGAGGGTGCATGGGAGGATTAGATGAACTCTAGATAGGGCAAAGGGAAGGGAGGTTAAGGGAGGGGGCATAGGGGTAGGAAAAACAGTAGAATGAAGTGGACATCATTACCTTAAGTACATGTACACGATTGGTGTGACTCTACTTTTTGTACAACCAGAGATATGAAAATTTGTGCTCTGTATGTTTAATATGAATTGTAATGCATTCTGCTGTCATATATAACAATTTATAATTTTAAATAAATAAATAAATAAAATGAAGATATTTTATGCAATTGCAACTAATTTTTTTTTTAATTTATACAAATCAAATGAATTTCCCTTTCTCTGTCTCTTACATTTCCTTAATGCCTCATATATCATATATACTCATAGGTGTATGTCATATTTTAAAATTCATAAAAATATAATAAAGATAAATATGAAGTTTAAAATAAAGTTTTAATTCATTTTGAAATTCAATTGATCATTTTTTAAATAAACTTTGTTGCCTGGGCTTTTGATGTTATATCCAAAGAGTCATTACTAAGCTCTGTTTTTCTTATTTATATGTTTACCATGTCCTTTTTTCCTGAAATTGGGGGTTTTGAAAACATAGATTCTTCTCCCAGTCTTTGTAGATTCCTTCCATATAGACATAGTCTTGTAATCATTACTATATTTATAGTGTATCTGTATAGATACAGTCCTTTAGTAAGTCCTGTTAATCAGCACGCAAGTTCTGAGCCTAGGAGTCAGCTTAATATGACACTTAAAGTCTTTCCAGTTCTTTTCTGAATGGCATACTTGCCTATGCCAGTATGTGACTTTTCCCATACTTTTTACATGGCTGTTTTTGATGTCTTAATTTTTCAAAAGTTCTGGTCTTAACTCCTCCTTGGGAGTTTAAATGTGCTATTTTATATCTATCTACCTATCCACCTATCTATCTATCTATCTATCAATCATCATCATCACCATCATCATCACTTCCATCTAATCTCTTGTCCAAGATACATGTGGGTCCACAGTTCCCCTGAAGCTTTCATGACCAGTGGCTGCCATTTTTCCTTACCTGTTATCCAAGATAGATGACACAGACCAGTCCTTTGGACAACCCCAAAATAAGCTACTATGTTACATATAAAGTCTGCTGTCTTCCCTTTAGTGCAAGGCTGAGTGTTAGGAACTGGGCTCCTACCTCTTTCCAAACCAGGATTATACCATACCTACAAGATGGTAGAGTATTAAATGGTACAGAATTTCCTACCATTTTGAATGTGCCTTTTTCCTAATTGATTGTTCACCTGATTGCAGTAGCAGTATGACTGTTGTCTTTAGCTCCTATAGGGTTTGTCCAGCCAGTTTCTTGTTTGTCTGTCTGTCTTTCTTCTTTTTTTTTTTAAGGTTTCCATGAGGGAATAAGTTCATGGAACTTCCTCATCTGCCATTTTGCTGGTATCACCTTATTCATTTTTTGTTTTTACAATTCATTCAAAAGATTTAAAACCTCTCCTTTACACTCATGTTTAATAAATCATGTAATCTTACAAGCATAACTGATAAAAATATGAATAATAATTACTTTCTCTGTGTAAGATTATTACTCATCTGATAGAAACAAAAGAATCCAGACATATTTATTTGTATCAATTACATTATGACAGTTGTGTAGATTGATATATTTTATAGAAATAATGTAAAATAATATTTTGATGAATGAGTTATGGTGGGATTGGTTAATATAATTTATTAGATGGTCGTTTTGATAGGCACTATCTTATCTAAACATTTCCCTAATTTTCCTGTATCTCTTAAAAAATAAATAGGATTTTTGGAAGGGACTTTTTAGCGAAACGTACTAAAAAATATTTGAGATTCAAAGAGAGATTCTCACTTCTATCACACAGCAAGATATAAATTAATGTGTATAAAGGTTAGCTTTCCATTAAACCAAAATCTCAGTTATCATGTACATATATATTCAAAGACAGAACCTTACTTTGAAATCTTCATAAAAATAAGACTGCATTAGAATTTCATAAATATCCACCCTACTATTTCATAGTTTAGGATAAAAAAAATGTAAAACATTTATTCAAACTTCATGATTAATGTATGTTATGCTGCCTTAGTTTTCCTATTAAGGCCATTGTTCATCAAAGCTTTGGCAGGACATGAAAGGGATTAAGTAAAACTAAACAAAAACAGAATAAAAAAGAAATCAAAGATGAGTCTAAACTTCTGACACACCAACATGGTGGTTTTAAAGGGAATAATCTTTCAACCCTGTTTATCTCAACTGGGTTATGCTCTGGTTTTCAGGTACTTGTTCTATCTTTGGGTTTGTGAGGATAGAGTAAGTATATGTCACATAGGAATAGTCACATTTAAAACTCTTGGAAGAGAGAGAAATTTGTTTAAAGAGTGTGTAGCTAGATCACTAGCCTATAAGACATGTTGCTGTGCTTACCCAATAGCCATTATCCCGCTTTCATTCCTTTTTTGGCAGCAACTCTTACTCTAGGGTTTTAAAATGCCAGATACTTACTGAGCTTCCCTTGCAGGATATATGACCAAATCCTAGTCAAAGGAAATTTAGGGGAAAATCTAGGGTGGGACTTTCTGAGTAGTATTTTTCTGTAGGATTAAAAAAGAGAGAGCTTTTAGGATTGAGATTTTCCTGTTTCTTATGTCCTTGAGTCTTGGCATTTTAAATACAGTGCCTGAAGCTGAAACAATCATCATTAAACCATGACAAGATAGCTAAGATCATGGCAAAGGCATCGTTCTGCAGCCCTGATATTGCTAAAGTGCTAAATTAACCAACTCACAAGTTACTTCCATCCATATGACATTTGTTATGTCAGATAATTAAAAACATTAGGCAATCAGATGATACTGTGTTACTTGTAGATGAGAGGACCCTAAGGGTTCAAATAGCAATGGTAAATTAGGATAAGACCTAATTAAACCTAAGATGGAGTTTGGCAGTAAAACCTTTACGCAACAAAAAAACTGACTTAATAAGACCAAATAATACATTTTTTAATAAATTTGAGGTTTACCCAACCAAAAAACCTTGGGTAAGGGAAGTACCTACCTCTATCCTACTTCACATCCTCCATTCTCCTTTGGATTGAAGTGGTGAAATATAGATTCTCTTTGACATATGACACAATTAATCCTAAGTAGAAAATATCATGTAAAATGCATTTAAAATACTAACTTACCTAATGTAGCTTAGGAATACAGCATGTGATGGAGTATCAATTCTTTATTCTTGTGATTGTGTGGGTGACTGGGAGGTGTGGTTTGCACTATCATACTACATATTACTAGTCTCATAAAAAATTAAAAGTCAGACTTCAAATTAAGTTTTCTACTGAATGCATATCATTTTTACACCATCACAAAGTAAAAAAAACCTTGTAATTTGAAACATTGTAAGTTAAGGGACCATCCGTACCTAGCTTCAGGCTCTCTAAGAGACAGAGGCCCAGTAAGGACTTTAGAACATTTTCCTCCCCCAAACTTTACCATCATATTAATAAGAAACCTGTGTAGTAACTGGAGTTACAATTAAAAGAGCTTTAAGCTTCAGACTTTATATAAGGATTCTCCAGAAAAAGCCAGAGGCAATAGAGAAGACAAGAACAAGGAAACCAGATGAATTTTAATATATGATACCATAGCTAGAGAAAACATTAAGCACAGCATAACTCCTCTTTGTACAAACATAAAGCTTTGCACTGACATCCTATAACTTCAGTTGCTTTTATTCAATATAAGTACATCCATTTTCCAACAAAAACTTAGAAGACATGCTAAAAGGAAAACACACACACACACACACACAGTCTGAAGGAAAAAGCATCAGAACCAGACTCAGATATTGCAGACATTTCTAATTATGATGCTGGGAATTTAAAATAACTATGACTTCACTTAGCATAATGTCCTATAGTTTCATTCATTTTGTTGTGAACATTATGTTGGTGAAATAAACCACAGAAAGACGAATATTGCATGAACTTTCTTATATGTGGAATTTATAAAGTTGAACATATGAAAGCACAAAATAGAATGTTGAATGCCAGGGTCTCAGGGGTGGGACAAACAAATAAGGAGTTTTGATCAAAGGAAACAAAGACTCAATTATACAAGGTGATTATGTCTGAAGATTTAATGTACAATACGGTGATGATAGTTAATGATACTGTATGGAAGTTTGCTAAGAGAATATATGTTAAGTATTCTCACTGCAAACCAAAAATAGTAACTTTGTGATGGATATATTAATTGACTTGATTGTGGTAATTATTTCACCATGCATATATATACTAAAAATCATATTGCTTAAAATATATGCTACTTTCATTTATCAATTACTCATTAATAAAGAAAAAATTAAAATAAAATAACTACTAACTTTTAAAGTTTTAATGAAAAATGTGCAATACATGCAAATACTACAGATGGATAATATAAGCAGAGATATGCAAACTTTAATAAAAATGAAGGTAAATGCTAGAAATAAAAACTGGAAAAAGTGGAGAATCTTTTTGGTGTTCTGTTTTTCACACTTATTTGATGGTACTATTCTGTCATAGGTTTCTTGTACTCCACATGAGGTGTAAAAATGATATTCAAAAGTTAACAATGGGCCAGGAGGTATAGCTCAGGGGTAGAGTACTTACCTAGCATGTGCAAGTTCTTTTACTCAATCCCCAGCACTGCAAGGGAAAAAATGGACATTTATTTAGTTTAGATGTATGTGGCACACTCCAGGGCAACTACTATTTTTTCCCAAAGTTAGTATAATTTATATGCAAAAAGAGGAAAGAAAATGGAATCTTGTAAAATATCAAAACAAGAGAAGTCAGAGTTGAAGACAAAAACAAACAAAAACCAACCAACCAACCAAAAAAAAAAAAATCCCACAAAACCAATAGGGAACAAAAGCAGTGAATAGAAATCAGCTATAAATATGGTAGATAAAAATCCAACTCTATCAATAACTACTTTAAATGTGAATGGTCTAAATTCGTTAAAGACAGAGACTGTCAGAGTAGATAATGAAATATGACAATTCTGTGTTTCCTACAAGAATCTCACTTTAAAATAAAGCCTTAAAGAGATTAAAAGTAAAGAGATGCAAAAATATAGAGCATGCTAGCATTAAGGAAAGGAAAGCTGGAACACTTAATTAATTTCAGGAACAGATGACTTTAGGACCAGGAAGACAATCAGGGATAAAATGGCTTAATATAGAATAACAGTTCTTTATGAAGCCATAATAACCTTAAATGTATATGTGCCTAAACTACAGCACCAAAATATGTGAGTTAAAAACTGATAGAATTATAGGGACAATCAGACATTTCCACTACTATTGTTAGAAACTTCAACACTCTTTTTCAGTAATTGAAAGTTCAAGAAAATATAAAATCAGTAAGGATATAGTTGAACTGAGTAGCATCATCAATCAACTGGATCTAACTTAAATTTGTAGAATAGTGCATTCAACAACTGTATACTTATTCTTCTCTGCCTCACATGGAACATTCACCAAGATAATTGCCATTCTAGATTATTAAGTATACTTTAACAAATTTAAAAGTATAGAAATGAGACCCACTAAGCTCTTAGACTACAATGCAATGGAAGGAAATTAGAAATCAATAATAAGCTGTGCATGTGTGAATTTCAAATGAATTTCTATTGTACAAATGGCAAAGGAGGAAAAAAGTCCACAGAAAACAGAACACTTTATAGTGTAAGAGGCAAAATGCAATAAGATTCTATATGTGCCAATATCCACAGAGGTTCCTTTACAGGGCTATTTTCATAAAAAGCACAGTCATCCCAAGGCAGATAAAGTGTAATATTGTTATGTTCACTAATAATAGCATTACCCTGTGGGGACAGAAAGATATGTGGAAAATCCCCCAAATGTTTGGATGTTAGAATACATGCTTTTTTGGGATATAAGGTCTCATTATAGCTCAGGGTGGTATTGAACTCCCTGGCTAAAGTAATCCTTCTGCCTTAGTTTCCCAAGTAGCTGTGACTACAGGCACAGGCCACCACACCTGGTTATAGATTACTAACATTTAAACTAATAAAGCACTGATTCTGCAGTTAGTAGTAAGAAAATAAAAGAACATTGTTATGAACATTTTGACCATGAGTTTTATAACAAACATAAAATAAACCAATTTCTCAGAAAACACAATCTAATAAAACTCACAGAAGAAGAAATAGTGCATATGAATACATTTATATTTGTGAAAGAAGTTGAATCACCAATTAATTAGAAATTGAATCACTAATAAACAAAGTATCAGACCCCTAGTTTTAATTGGGAATTATCAAATATTTAAGGATGAACTGATACTAGTTATTTGAATCTCTTCCCAAAAATAAAAGCAGAAGGAAAACTTCAGATCTCCTATAAGAAGACCATTGCCTTAGTACCAAAACCAAATCAAAGTATACAAGAAGAAATCACATATGAATATTTTCATAGACATACATGAAAAAAAACTTCAACAAACATTAAGAATCCAGCAGTAAATTTATTTCCACTATGTGGGGTTTATCTCCACTATGTGAAGCCTTAACCTAATCAAGGCAGTAATCATTTGAATGGATTAACTGTGTGAAGGTAAGGTGTACATGGAGTAGGTCGGTCACTGGAGACATGTTTTTGGGGTTAGTTTTTTGTTTCTGATCTGCAGGATCTCTCTCTCTCACAAACACACACACACACACACACACACACACACACTCTCTCTCTCTCTCTCCCTTACCCTCCCTCCCTCTCCTTCCTAGTTGCCATGTTCTGAGCCACTTTCCTCCTCCACACCTTTCTGCCATGATGTGTTGCTTCAACTTGGGCCCAGAGCAACGAAGTCAGCTGTCCATGGACACCTCTGAAATCATGAGGTCCAAATAAACTTTTCCTCCTCTAAAACTATTTTTGTAAGGTCTTTTGGTCACAGAAGCAAAAAAGAAGAAGAAGAAAAAAAAATAAAACAAAACTGATTAAGCAGTGTATCAATTATTGTTCATCCATCACAACAAATGCATAAATGTATTACACCAGTGAAACATGCTAACAGCGCCAAATTGTGGCAACAAGGGGGATATATGTGAATTCTGAATTTTCTGCTCAATTTTTCTATGAACTTAAATATTCAAAATTACATTGTATTGTCAAAATGACAGATGTGTAAACCAATGAAACAGAACAAAAGTCTATAAATAAATCCACACATTTATGGTGAACTAATCTTCCACAAAGATAGAAAGAACATACAGGGTAAAGGTAGCTTTCAGAAAATGGTATTTGGAAAACTGAAGATCCTCATGTAGAAGAATGATATTGGACTCAAGTGACACCATATGTACAAAGAAACAAAAATGGATTAAAGACTTTAATATAAGACCTGAACTTTACTACTACTAGAGGAAAATATTGGGAAAAAGCTTCTTGACATTGGTTTGGGCAAAGACTTTCATTAAATATGACCCCAAAAGCATAGACAACAAAGGCAAAAACAAACAATTAGGAATGCATCAAACTAAAAAGCTTTGGCACAATAAAGGAAACAATAAACAGAGTGAAGACAATGTACAGAGTGGAAGTAAATATTTGCAAACTACATTTCTAATAAAGTGTTAGTAAACAGAATACATAAGGAACTCAAACAACTCAATAGCATACAAGTGATACTGCCAGTTATCGGTAAGGAGTCCTATTTCCTCACATGTTGAAGTAGACTACTCCTGGGAGGGAGGGGGGCATAGATGGTATCCTGGTATCCTAAGAAGTGAGGGTGTTCTGCCTCCTTTATATATCCTAGAATTCTTTTTTCCTTCCTCTCTCTTTCCCCTTATTTCTCTTCTTCCTGTGCGCGTAAGTAAGCCCAGGAGATGCTCTGGTGGAATGGCCAAAAGGCAAGAAGCGGATAGGCTGGAGGGGCCAAGGTGGAGTGATATGTGTAGGAAGGGGGCCCAGGACACATTAATTAACAACTTTTACTACTTCCTATAGAGGGAGACAATTCCTGAGACCAGTTACTTTAGCAACAGGTTGGAGCAGAGGCAGATTATCTTGATAAGGATGGAGGAAGGGCTCTGAAGACATTAACATTTCAATCCCTCAGGGGCAGTCTCCAATTTCCTGAACCTAAATTGGCCTCATTTTCCTAAATTCCACCCAATTATCTATCTACACTTAATGTCTGTCTTTAATTTTGGCTTCACAAGGGCAACAGACAACACTAACATTATAAAATATAATGGCACAGATTTATGTTTTTACTTCCAATCTCTCTCTTCCTCATTTCCTGACTGCCAAGAATTTGCAAAAACTTATTGTTTTGGTCATAAAACATGTTAATAGTAACATTTCTGTCATATGTGTAACCAATATTACTAGTAAGTTTAAAGCAATATATTTTTGCCTATTAAGCCCTATAAACAAATGATGGATTAATGCTAATTTTAATTTTATTTTCAGATATACTGGCAATGAAGTCTCTCAACTGCAATGCTTATAGTTGAGATTATATTAATCCAATAAATTAATTGAATTAATTTACTTTACAAAAATAGCCAATTAAAAAAGTTTTCTGTGTATTATACATACAGATACAGTTGAAAGGGAGGTTATTTTTGAGTGGAAAAAGACAGATTTTTTTCTTAGTCCTTGGTTTCTTTCTAATTTATTATCTGAATCCAAAGTCTATCACAATTTCATTTTAATTATCCTTTTTTTCCTCATTTTTTGCCTCTGATTGTCCTTTGTTATTCTTACCAATGAGCTTAAAATTGCACAATACAAAATTAGGCTACTTTAACCAATGAATCAATTCAGATACATTTTTTTTCATTATGAAGACAACTAAATCTATATAACTGCCATGATATCAGGATTGCTTCTAGGATCATTCAAAGAAACATTTTTTGAAGGAAGAGAAATTATTTTTGCCTGTAAAGACTTGATTACTTAGATTTGAAGTTTAGACATCTTGTGGGCCTATGAGTATAAGCAAAAATTCCTACACCACAGACTTTTTCCTCCGTAAATATACACTAAGACCTAGCAGGCAGTTTTTTCTTACTTTTATTTTTTGTATTTTTTATTCTTTTTGGTACCAGGAATTTAATCCAGGGGTGCTTAACTACTGAGCACATCCCCAGTGCTTTTTCTTTTTTAATTTTATTCTATTTTTTAATTTTTTAATTTTTTTATTAGCTACACATGACTGTACAACGATCTTGACAATTCATACATTTGAATCAAATGGGGTATAATTTCTCATTTTTCTGAGTGTACAGGTTCAGAATCATATTGGTCATACAGTCACGTATATACACACAGTAATAATAATGTCTATTTTATTCTGCTGTCCTTCCATTCCCCATTTCCCCTCCCCTCCCCTCCCATCACTTCTCCCTACCCAATCTAATGTGACCCACTTCTTTTTTTTACCCTCATATCGTCATACATGTATTCTGTATAACGATGAGGGTCTCCTTCCATCATCCATGCAATTCCCCTTCTCCTTCCTTTTCCCTCCCACCTCTCTTCCCTATTTAGTGGTAATCTTTTTCTCATGCTCTTCCTCCCTATCCCATTTTGAGTCACCTCTCTTATATCAGAGAAGGCATTCAGCATTTGATTTTTAGGGATTGGCTAACTTCACTTAGCATAATCTGCTTTAATGCCATCCATTTCCCTGCAAATGCCATGATCTTGTTATTTTTTAGTGCTGAGTAATATTCCATTGTGTATAAATGCCACATTTTTTTTATCCATTCATCTATTGAAGGGCATCTAGGTTGGTTCCACAGCAATGTTTATAGCAGCACAATTTCGTTTTCGAGACAGGGTCTCATTGAGTGGCATAGGGCCTTTCTAAGATGCTGAGGTTGAACTCAAACTTGTCATTCCCCTGCCTCAGCCTCCAGAGTTGCTTGGATTACAGGCCTGCACCACTGAGCCCAACTCAGCAAGTACTTTTTAATATTAAATAAATAAAAAATAAAACACTGGAATTATCTCTCCAAACCAAAGCCTCTTTAACCAATAATAAAACTTATGAATAACACTAATATATGAAAACTAGTGGTTAGGAAAAAGCATTCAAAGGAATTCAGTAATCCATTCTACTTATCTAAATTTTGAGACAAAAACAGTTCCCAGCTAATTAGGTAATCATTTAATAACATTTAAACTATTGAGATATTTAAACTATAATTTTAATACAGAATACAAAGAGCCTAAAAGTGTTTCTGTAGGTACCTAAATATATACTATTTATGAAAAAATATACAAATTTTTAACGTTTAACAATGAGAAAGATAAATGGAGTGAGAAAAAAAATATTATTCATTATTTCAACACAGCAATAGTGATGCCTCCAAAAGGTTATAACAGATGTTGAATTTCATTTCTAAACCAAAGTGAGCTTAAAAGAGCAGAATTTTTTTCATAGTTATGGGAGATTAACCTTACAGCTCTTTTTTTTTTTAAAGAGAGAGAGAGAGAGAGAGAGAGAGAGAGAGAGAATTTTTTTAATATTTATTTTTTAGTTTTCGGTGGATACAACATCTTTGTTTGTATGTGGTGCTGAGGATCGAACCCCAGCCACACGCATGCCAGGCGAGCCCGCNATATATATATATATATATAAAACCAAGGATTAAACACAGGAGTATTCTACCACTGAGATTCATCCCCAGTCTCTTCCCATTAAGTTGCCCACAGTGACCTCGAATTTGCAATTGTCCTGCCTCAAGCTTCCCAAATCACTGTGATTACAGGCATGAACCACAGCACCTTGCAGAAAAAAATAATATTTTAATTGTTATTTAAATATATCTTCTAATCTTCTTAGAAGTCTTTCTTTTCCTAGTCACTTCATTGGCCTTTTAAAGAAACTATAATATTATAAATCATATCAATATGTAATTTTCTATTTAACTGCCTGTAATCTGTTCATATTTTCATGATTTCCATTACTTACCAAAAATACAAAAAATAAGAACAATATTAAAATTTCATTACAGTAGTTAATGTGAAAGGGGTAATAAGCAGGTGAAACAGTAGCCATGCTCTGGAATCAACCTAGGTACCCTTCAATAGATGAGTGGATAAAGAAAACATGGTACATATATACAATGGAATATTGCTCAGCAATAAAGAAGAATTAAATTATGCCATTCACTGGTAAATGGATGGATCTGGAGATTATCATGATAAGTGAAAAAAGCCAATCCTCCAAAAATCAAAGGTGGTCAAATCTTCTCTCTCATATTCAGATGCTCACACACAATAAGCAGGCAGGGGCAGTACAAATTTATTGGATTAGACAAAAGGGAATGAATGGTATGGAGGGGGAATAGGAACAGGAAAGACAGTGGAATGTATCAGACATAACTTTCCCATGTACATATATGAATACATGGCCAGTGAAACTCCACATTATGTATAACCACAAGAATGGGATCCTAAAATATCAAATATAATTAAAACCAGAATAAGTCATACTCCATATATGTACAATATATCAAAATACACTCTACAGTCATATGTATCTAAAAAGAGCAAAAAAAAAAAAAAAGCAGGTGAAAATATACTTTAAAAGATTGATAATACTGGCATTTCTGCCAGCAAGACACTAATGCTAAAGAGATTGTTGAGCACTGATTTCATCTAATTTGTTAGACCTAGTACCTTTTTTTTTACCTACGTGGATAATTCTCTGCAGTACTACAGTACTGTTAACTATGAATTAGAGTCCTCAGTTCTGAGCAGCATAATTTATCACATATATAATCCAAGTAAAAATGTAGCTTTGACCAGCATGTAACTCATAGGAATTGGGATCATTGTGTCTAAATGATATACTGATTTATGGTTTTCTACATGACACATGTCCTTCAACTTTTGTCCATATATCAAATATAATTTAAAACGAAATTATTATAGGGAAAATCATGTGAAAGTTGAATTAGGAGACTGATAAAAGAGGAAAGAGGCTTAAAGAGACCATCCTGCACTGAAGAACACAGTACACCAAAACTATTCTTGTGTAAAAAGCTTGTGATCATCCTTTCAATGCTTTATTCTTAAATATAAACATGTAGTGAGTATTAACAGGCATTTGAAGAGAGAAAAGAGGTTAAAGAGTGAGATGAAAACAAGCAAACTGAGAAAACAAAATAATAATCAACTTTTTCAAAAAAGATCATGAAGAGAGAAAGAAACATACACACATACACACACACACTATTGTATAAGGCCAGGTTGGTGGCTCAAGCCTGTAATCCCAGTAGCTAGGGAGGCTGAGACAGGAGAATCATGAGTTCAAGCTAGTCTCAGCAACTCATTGAGGCCCTAAGCAACTCAGCAAGGCCTTGACTCTAGATAAAATATAAAAAAGGGCTGAGAATGTGGCTCAGTAGTTAAGCACCCCTGGGTTCAATCCCTGGTACCCACCCCCCAAAAATAATAATAATATATTGGATAAAATTAAAGCATTCAGAAAATGTGCAAAATAATTCCTGGAAGTTAAAACTGTATTATAAGAAGTGAAAGCCAGCAAGTCAACACACAAAAATTTCAAGTCAGTGGTAAGAGTTAAAATTTAAGACATATCCCAGAAGCTGGGTGTCATGACACACTGATACATGCCTATAATCCCAGCTGGTAAGGACGATGAGGTAGGAGAATTGCAAATTTGAGGCCAGCCTGGGAAATTTGTGACACCCTGATTTTAAAAAAGAAAAGAAAAACAACAACAACAAAAAGGGCTGGAGGTATAACTTAGTGTACAGTGCCCCTGCCTTCAATCCTCATTACTGGAAAAAAATACAACCCAGAAAATAGAGGAAATAAGTAAAGTGATGTAAAATAGAAGAAGATAACACTACTAGGGATTAGTCAAATTGGGGAAGGGTTGGGAAGAATGAAAAAAAAAGGAAAGAAATCATCATCAACAACAACAACAACAAAATGCTGTTCAAAGCACCTTATTAACTTTAAAGTATATGAATTTCCAGATTGGAAGGGTTCATCAATTTCCAGCACAATGTAAAAAAAATACACTCATAAAAATACACTCATGCTAACAGTAATATTTCATGTTTACTGAGGGCTTAACACATGTCAGCCACTATTCTAAACATTTTTTCATATATTAACACATTTTAATACAACTGTCCCATGAGGTATGTATCTTTATCATTCTCATTTTTAAAGATGAAGCTAATTTACATATGAGAGCTTTACAATGGTTGCATAATTAATCCAATATTGCAGAAACCGTAATTTGATTTCAATGGTTTTTACTTTCTCTTTTGAACTTTTTAATACTAAAAACAAAAATAAGATCCTATAGGCATTCAGAGACTTTGAAATCTGACAAACGAAAATGAAAATATAATCAGAAGGTGACTGTACTTATCAATAGCAATATTGGAATTTGGAAAATATCTGAAAGATGTCCTCAAAATTCTTAAGAACAGTAATTGCCATGTTAGAATTATAAATATAAACCTACTAGTCAAGTATGAGGGTGCTTTAATTGCAAATATTAAATGTCTCTGAAAATAAACTTTCTAAGCATTCTTTCCAAGAAACTGCTCACAGAAAAACTATACCAAGATGCAGAAGACCAAGTTTTTTGGAAAGAAGGGATCCACAAATGAGGTAAAATAAAAACTTGAAGAGGGTGAAGGGAAATTACAAGACAAGAGCTACTAGTGGTGAAGAGAGTAGTCACTCTAGATTGTAATGGGCCAGAAACCTTCAGAGAGACTTTAAGGGAATGAATTGTGAAAATATCTAATGTGTTTGAATAAAAAATGAGAGAAGGCATTAATGTTTGAGTCAGTGATAATAACAGGAAATTAAGCAAATACCAATCCAATATAATGATAACTCCAAGGAAAATGAAATGAAATGTATTACCACATGACTCAGTTTGTGACTAGCATGATACATAATAGTCATGGTAATATAAACCATAAATATTGATCTCAACCAAATTTTCACATAACTACCATGTGACAATATAGTAATAATAACTCAGTGCTTGTGTTTGGAAGTGATAAAATGAAGATAAAGTTTCATGTTTTTTTAAGTGTAAAATATATAATGTTTAAAGTTGCAAAATCAAGTAGTAATACAAGCAAGTTTTGTTTCTGTATTTATTTAAATGACAAAAGACAGCCAAATAGTTGAAAGTGGGATATCTTTGGGGAAGGAAGCAGCAGGGAATTGTTTTCTAAACAAATTTTAAAAACCAGTTAATACCCCAAACCATATGCTTGATTTACTTTTTTAAAAATCTGGGAAAAAAAAAAAAACTAAGGTAAGAAAGCCTTGGTATTTTTGTAAGACATCACACAAAATATTACAAACTACCCTAAGATAGGTGTTACACCTGTTTGAGATGAGTTATCTTTGAAAATGATGTCAATGGCACACACACACACGTGCAGAAACAAGGGATCAAAGTGACAAAGCTCAACTTTTCCATGCACCAAAAGTATATCTGTGGTGAAATGCCAGAAGTTCTAACTAACATGCCTCTCTGAGCTCCTGATTTCTTAAGATGATCAATAGGCACCATTTTGGGGTGAAATAAAGCAGGAAGGAGGACAGCTCCTCATCTTTATATCAAGCAGAGCAGAACTTTTTTAGAGGTTTGGATGCTGGGTTTCTGGCATTGAGTTTTGTGAGATAAAGGGTTTTCGCTGAATAAAAGTGTTAGAAAACACTGTTTTTTAGAGAATCATCTTATTGGTTTATCATCACCCCAAGCTGTTTAGAAGTCTAGGTTCTCCTATTTAGTTGTTGGTTTGAAGTCTTAAAATATTGTATGAGCTCCTGTAAAATCATCTTTTATTTTCTGTGCTCATTTCTCTTATTTTCTGTGCTAGTGTGAACTCCCTCCTACCTCCATCTGTTAAGTGACTTAGTTGAAAAGGAATTTTAAAAAATAATTTTGCTCAAAATGCCATTTCCTACAAAATCTTCAATAGCTGTTATTGGGCTTGCAGAGATCAGAAAGTGTTTTGAGAAGTTTCAGATTTCAGAGCCAACACTTTGAAAGAGATTAAGGTTTTCTCATAAAACACAAAATGCCATGTCTTCAGACCAACTAGTATTTGTGTATAGCATATTAATGTCCATTGTGATTTAGTTAACAGCATGTGAAGACTGTTTTAGGTTGTCACTTATTCTTCTAGCACCTCCAGAATTTGAAACTTTCAAACGCTTTGCCAGTTACAAAGAGAACTGTACTTCTTATAAGCTATGAAGAAGCCTATTTATCATTTCAAGATATTTTATTTGGTTTCTATGTGCAGAGCAAATAAGGGAATTGTTCCCTTAAACATCTAAATGGTATTGTATACTTTAGAGGTATCCCTGATGACTAAATTAGGCACTAATGGGAGGTCTCACTCCCTAATGGAAGGAACAGGGAAAACCATATGATGCAATATCTTGGGAATCAGAAAGCAGTAGGAAGTAGAATTATGCTGGTTAAAATTGTGAGGATATTTAGATAATTCTATTATTTGTTGAAAGTAAATAACAGAAAAATGTTAATGAAATATTTATCATCTGTATTTTAACCATCAGGAAAAACTTAGCCAAAGGTAAATAAATGGCTCTGAGGGACTGAAGTTGAGAGGATGTGATCATGTTTGAGAGGATTTAGTGAAGAGGTAATACAATTCCTTAATAACACAGAAACTGATAGCAGAGGCAGTTTAAAGTTTGGTTATATATATATTCCCAATTAATTTTTTAAAGTAAAATGAAAATTTTAGTTTTATACTCTATATACTTTTATAAGGAGTACTAGTATATTTATTATGTAGGATATGCTTTTATTTCTTCACCTTAACTGAATTCGATCTAACACACTGATCATACAATTCAAATATTACATTACTAATCACAGGCCCATGCTATAGCTGAAGGAAAGGACCTGAAAACCTTTTAGATGTACTTGCTAAATTCATTTAATTGAATGATATTTATTAGGTACCTGCTATGTATCATTGCCCACTAATTGTTCAGATTTATAGTCACAGTTCCTGCCTTCATAAAATGTACAGATTTGTTGAGTATTGTGGATGTGTCAACCACAGTATTTGTCTTTAAGGCATATTGGATACCTGAAGCTCTGCATACATGGAACATGGCAGAGAGGGGCAGGCAAGATATAATGCAAGGCTACGAAAATTTTAAAAATGCACTAAGTCCTTGCTTTACTTTGATTTTATACCTGAATCCTTATGGCCCTTTGAGCTGATCGATTCGTTTTATAAATTACTTTGGTCTCCTGGCTGGAATGCTCACCTTTTATGTCTTTAGAAAATTTGATTTTCAGGCACCATTTGAAAAGATAACATAGTTAAACAACAGAAAATTTGTATTGCCTCCTAAGAAGGATCATTACCTCAGTTTTTATTTGCATATAATTGCTTCTGGAAGTGGGGGATTTTAATACACATATCTTGTTTTATAGAGCTTAGTGACCACCTGCAACTTTGAAAATATGAACTGCACAGCTTAAAGTTTTAGTTCAGTAGCATTATCTGTTATCACTGTTTTGCCCAAGTTAGTGAGGTTTAATTTCCAATATGTCCACTTAATAAACTTAAAAGTTCTTTGCCATCCTTTGGGATGAAAGGTATCATACTTAAGTGTAAGATATTACACATATTTCATAGCCAGATCACTAAATTGATATTTTCCAACTTGGTTGAATTGAAAGTAAAAGTTTACACATGAGAAAGCAGCTCAAACTGAATTGTGACTGCAAATTTAATTTTCAAAAGTGTTCATTTTCTATGCTTCTATTATTTTCTTGATAGTAAATTCATCTCCCAAGTCTCAAAGTTCATTTTAGACTTTTACTTTATAATATGCAACTCATAATAAGATGTAAAATCCTTTGCTTCAGTGAACAGCCTTACAGTGTCAATAAGAAAAGTTAAATGTAATTTTTATCAAGGAAAATGACCCAGGAAGAGTCAGGAATAAATGAACAAAAGCACCAAACAATGTTGTAAATTGACCCTTTTGGAGAAGGAAAGAAATCTCGGAAGAGAAGTCAAGAACTCAGTGCCCAGATACTTTAAAAAAATGGAAGAAGAAAAAAGGGGAAAAGTGCCCTCATTTCTTAAGAAAATCAAAGTCACACTAAGGTTAATGTAGCTAATATTCACTTTCTAGTACATAACCATTGCCAAAAGAGTAGAAAGTGTCTAGATGATGTTTCAAAGATGTAAAAATAAAAGCTGTTTCCTTTAATTCCTGAGATTATTTGTTACAGACTGAAAATAAAGATTAATTTGGGGTATAAGCTACTACTGCATATACTTTTTTGAGACCAGAGAATTAGTGTGATACCTTAGAACTGATTTTCACAGAATTATTCAGATTTGTTGGAAGCCTCTTAGCTACAGTGTCACCATTTTTTAAATGCTTTTGAAATAATGTATATATAGTAAATTGTTGTGAGCCTGAGATAGGAAGAAATGGGGATTTTTTTAAAACTCCTTTTCAAATTTATTTATTTTAGGCAGGTGTATGGGGGGATTTTTTTTTTTTTGAGATCTAGACTCTAAATCAATACCAACCCAACCAAATAGTACTGTCTCTGAAGAGGTATGGCATAAAGTTATAATGTAGAGTCAGATAATATTTAGGTAAAACTACATGGTATCAAAGACTGATGGGCCAAAATATGTAAAAGGTAGGTTGGAAGAAAGCCACCAAAAAAAGTAAAAAGCTTCACAAGAAATTTGTCTTTAGATAGATCATAAGTGAGACCTATATTTCTGATAAAAGCCAAAAAATGAACAAATGTAGTTTATTGCTGAGTGCCATTGCTAAGTAAGAATGACGCATGGCATGACCCAGGTCATTTGCAGTGACATTGCATGTAAGGTGACCTTGCTCAAGGACCAGGGCGGATCCGGGTTTAGGGCGGATCAGGGTTTAGGGCGTTCCTGGTTTAGGACAATCCGGGTTTAGGGTGGTTCCAGGTTTAAGGTGTACCCTGCTGGGAATAGGGCCTATCCTGCTGCCTCAGGCTCACCTGCTCCTTGAGTTCCCGTTGAGTTCTCCCGGGATTCAGAGAGTATTTGGGATTTCGCCCAGAACGTGAATTTGGTGGAGAACGTGGATTTCCCCAGAAGGTGTTTGTAGAGTGCTGGTGTGAGTTCGAGAATAAAGAGTTGCTGTTTGAATCTACAAGGTGTGTGGTGGCTCATGATTTTGTGCCCAGCCAGACTGCGGCAGTTTATATACTTCCAAAAGATCTACATGAATTTGATGACAGTGGAAGCAATTTGGGAAGCATATTATAGGATCATGTTACTCTCCCAACTGGATTCAAGTCATGCAATAGATTGATTCTCTTCAAAGTAACTGATAATATATATTATTTCAACTTTAGAAGTATTGACTAACACTAAAGATACTTGATTTAGTTTATAGTGCTGTGTTAGTTGAGCATTTTATGACATTTAAAATTTTTTAAAGTACAGCATTTAGGTTTTCTTATTTTAACTGTGTGTTTTAAAAATACCTATTATGCTATGTTTTCACAGGGAATTCTTCCAGCAGCTATGGCTCAGTTCCATTGATTCTTACACAGTGTACTTCTCTGAGCAGAGCAGGTTGGCACCTCAGTTGGCACTTCAGTTGAATCCAGGCTTTGGCTTCCTTATTTTTCTGATCATTTCCTTCATATATTTTGAAAGCTATGTTGACTCTTAGAGATCTTAATATGCTCAATATGAGCATTAATTCTCTTGGCAAGATTTTGCCTTTAATTTGTTTGTTTACAACCAAGACAGAAAAATAGAACAAACAAAGGCAGCCAGGGGAAGGGTCTCAAAGGAAGAGAGGATTGGGAAATCAAGCTTCTTATCCCAGCTGGTCCTAGCCATAAACACAGTTCCTTAACAGCCCCTACACTTGTCTAACTGCAAAGGGTATTTCCTCGTTTGCTAACAGACTTTCACCCCCACCCTTTTACTAATAAAGACTTTAAAAATCATTTTTCTCATGATTTGCTGAAGAAGACAAAATAGAAAGAGTTGATTGGCTCCTTTGTAAATTCTACATCTCATCAATCAACTATAGGGAGAGATCAAACCTATTAAAACCTCTAGATGAAAGATACCCATTTGGCAATCCTCTCTTGGGGGGACCTCCCCTTCAGAAGCTCTGTTTTCTTTCTTTTTATTTGCTTTAATGAATTCTTTCACTTTGCTCTCATCTTTATGTC
Source organism: Marmota marmota marmota (assembly GCF_001458135.2). Classification (NCBI taxonomy): domain Eukaryota; kingdom Metazoa; phylum Chordata; class Mammalia; order Rodentia; family Sciuridae; genus Marmota; species Marmota marmota. The sequence goes on from NW_026000316.1 coordinate 6,523,034, forward strand.
CATGGATTTCATTCTTCTAATTTGAAAGACAAAGCATCCACAGGCATGCTTTGTGTTACACAATGATGAATGCTGGGTAATATTATAGGCTTTTTTGTTTCTGCCATGGTGACATTTGTGAGACATTCCTGTTTGAACATTATTCATTCCCTTGAAGGCTACAATATCACCTTTCTGGTAGATTGACATGCATTTGGTTAAAGATACACCTCCATGTTTTCTGAACGGCCTAGAGACCAGGTATCAAATGCCTTTATTTCCCTTTGTCATTTTGGTGAATTACTGGAAGATGGAAGTTATGACCAAGAGGAAGTGTGTGTTATACTTCAATTAGTCTAAAAGAACTTAAGAAGAGCTAACAGCATTGGGATTCTCTAATTGGTAATAATTGACCTAATAAAATACCTTTTATTTTATTATCATGCTGTAGTAATGAAGTTCAAAACATAAACTTTATTCTAAGAATAGTGTGTAATGCAGAAGTAGTATCCAATTATGCTAATTTTAGTTAGATTGCTACCAAAAGCTTTGCTTGCCAATAAATCATCATATGAGAATTTTTAAAAGTCATCTGAAATAATTTAAAATACGCTATACACTGTTATATAGAAACATCAAGACCCATGTGTGCACATGCACCATACATATATGGAGCACATACCTTCAGAGTGTAACAAATATGACTTGGAGAATTGACACGTCTCACTTTTCTGTCCAGAATTATCTATAGTATTACCTGTACCATTTTTCACTTTAGGAAACCAATATTCCTAAGACTACTTACTAAATTAATGATTAATGAAATTTTTAGGAAAACTGTATGAAAGTAATTTTTGATGATATTTGATTTTTATTTTTGGTCACAAACTCAAATAATTTTTCATTTAATGATTTGGAGTAACTTTTCTAACGATTTTATTTTTTGAATATATTTCCTACGTAGTCTAACCATATAAAAGAGGTGAATTTTCTTTTTTCCTCATCTGTAAAATCAGAAATTTACATACAGATTAATCATTAGAGATCATTTTATTTTTCCTTCAATATAATTTGTTGTACTTTCATTGATGATCATTCAGCAGGTAAAAGAACAAAGTGAATATGTTCCATATGGAATTGTGTTTAATAGGCCTAGAATATGGAAAATATGTAACAAAAGTGCTACAAAATAAATAATTTTAAAAATGTTCTTAAAACTCTGGTTGATCAAGTGTATTTAGGGCAGGATCATTATTTTAGTTTGATAGTGAAATTAAACATTAATGTAAAAGTACCATTTAAAATTATTCAAGTTGCACATGATAATTATTACCATTTTAAAGTGTTTTACATTGTGTACCATTCATGATGATTACTGTTCTAATTTGGAGGGTAGTAGTATTACTAAATAAATATGATTGACATTTAGTGACTTTAGGTTGTCTCAATGGCAAAACCACAGGCAACTGGCCAGAATTAGACTAAGGGAAGGGAAAAGAAATGATGGATGATAAATTCCTGAAAGTGGATTACTACAAAATAGCATTTGATTTTTCTATGCACATTTTGTTATAGTTTTCTGATGAGGTAAACAATGTTTTCTTTAAGATAAGCTTAAAAGAAAAAACTCCATCAGGGGCTAGAGTTTTGGCTCAGAGGTAGGGTGGTCGCCTGGCATGCATGAGGCACTGGGTTTGATCCTCAGCACCACATAAAAATTAAAAAAAAAAAATATATATATATATATATATATATATATATATATATATATATATATTGTCCACCTACAACTAAAANAAATTAAAAAAAAAATATATATATATATATATATATATATATATATATATATATATATATTGTCCACCTACAACTAAAAATAAATGTTTAAAAAAAAGAGACCCCCTTTCTCAGCAGCTTCAATTATTGATATTCAAAAGGTTGATAATGTTTAAGTTAAATATGATATTTTCAGCAGAAAGAATATTTTTTCGTTTTTAACTTATGACAAATTCTATTGAACATTTTAAGTCTAGAAAAAAGATGTGGTAGTGTAAAATCAAGGGGAAATTGTGGCAATAGAATTAAAACCACTTGCAATATAAACATATTCTCATGTAAAAAAAAAGAAAAAAAACTTCATCAGAAGTCTTATCTAAAACTTTCAAGAAATTTATTATTGAGATATATTCTATTTTCACAAATGTAGATCAAACTTGTTTAAGTAAACTAAATAATGTGTGGAAACTTTTATAGCTGTAATTTAATAGCCTCTGTCTGATCTTAAAATGAAATTCTATTAAAATATAGCTATTGTTAACTTCTAGGTTTTTACTTACTGCAGAAATCCTCAACCTTTATTTGCAAGAAAGAGCTTTTTTCATTTTTCCAAAACTACTTAAATTCTTCTTTGCAGGTGGTTGGGTAAAAACTTGGAAGACAGTATAATGAGTTAAATCTGTGTGTGCACCTTTGTGTGTACCTAGGTGTGCATGTGCCTATGTGCTTATATACATGTTCATTCATGTGCATGTTGAGGACATTGCAAAAGTACCCATGCTCATTTACACTAGTCTAAAGCATGGAGCAGGGGATATAATTTATTCTCTGCTAGAGTTCCTGGGGAAATAAAACAAGAGTTTGGGAAAAGCCTAAGAGAACTAACAGCATTGGGATTCTCTAATTGGCAAAACTAAAATATGTTTTATTTTTATTATCATGTTGCAGTAATGAAGTTCAAAGCATAAACTTTATTCTAAGAATCTAATGCAATGCAGAAGTTCTCTTTGGAAAAAATTACATATTGCAGATGTTGCTAATATTTTCTATTTTTTAGTTTTTTTAATTTGTTCTTTATAAGTATGCATGGAAGTAGAGTGTATTTTAGCATTTTATATATATATGGAGTATAACTTATTCTAAGCAGGATCCCATTTTATAGTTGAACATGATGTGGAGTTTCACTGGTCTTGTATTCATATATGAACACAGAAAACTTATGTCTGATTCATTATACTGTCTTCCCTATTCTCATCCCTTTTCCCTTCTCTTCATTCCCCTTTGTCTAATCCAATGAAATATTCTTCCCTACCCCCTTTCTTTACTGTGTGTTAGCATCCACATATCAGAGAGAAACTTTGGCCTTTGGATTTCACTTAGCATGATAGTCTCCAGTTGCATTCATTTATCAGCAAATGCCATAATTCCATTCTTCTTTATGGCTGAGTAATATTCCTTTGTGTATATATACCTCATTTTCTTTATCCATTCATCTGTTGAAGGCCATAGCTTAGCTAGTGTGAATTCAGCTACTATAAACATTAATGTGGTTGCATCACTATAGTATGCTGACTTTAAGTCCTTTGGGTATATACCAAGGAGTGAGATAACTAGGTCAAATGGTGGTTCCATGCCAAGTTTTCTGAAGAATCTTCATACTACTTCCAACTTGCAGTCCCAACAGCAATATATGAATGTACCTTTTCCCACAAATCCTTGCCAACATTTATTGTTACTTATATTCTTGATAATTGCCATTCCAACTGGAGGAATATCAAATCTTAGTGTAGTTTTAATTTGCATTTCTCTAATTGTTAGAAATGTTGAACATTTTTTTCATATATTTGTTGGCCATTCATATTTTTCTCCTAGGAAGCACCGGTAGCTTATATTTTCTAGGTCTAAATTATGTCAAAAAGAAAAGTTATAAAGAATTTTAAGGGTTGTTCTAACATTTCCTAGACTAAAGGCAATGTAGATCTTAGGAAATACCAGCACTTACACTTCTCAGAATCTCTCCGAGTGGTGCCAAAGTGGCTAGATAGAATATAGCCTTCTACAACTGTGTTATTTAGGGTTCTCAAGACAGTCAAAACACACATACAAACTCACACTTGCACAAACACAAACACACGGGAACACAGCTTTTGTTTGGGAAATTGTCTAATATATTAAAGGAGGCTGAGAAATAGCACAACAGTCTGCCTTCAAGTGTAGACACTAGGATGACAGTAGTGTGGCTCAGTCCAAGCTCAAAGGTCTGAGAACCCAGGAACACAAGGGACTGGTGTAAGTTCTGGAGTACAGAGACCAGCAAACCTGTGGTTTTGATGTCCAAGAGCATGAGAAGAATAAGAACTTTGTGCCATCAGAACCCCCAGCTGACAGGTGGTGCCCACCCACGTTAAGGGTGGATATTACTTACATAGTTGATTTAGACTCCTATGTCTGTCTCCTCTGGAAAATATTCTCACAGATATACCCAAAATAATGCTTTAGAAGTTGTCAAGATATTGTTATCTATTCAAGCTTACAGCTAAAATTAACCAAGTTTACAAATAAAATTAACAAATGCAGAATATAATGGAAAATGTCTCTTTACGTAAAATTTTCTGTCCCAAGGCAAGAAAATTGACAAATATATGGTAAAAATAATAATTTTGAGGCTGAATAAGAGACATTTTTATATAGTCATCTTTGTAGTCCTAGTAACACCTACTCATAATATTGTACAATGTTTTAATTTTGTACCTGCTCACCTATTTGTGGCTATGAAGTTGAGAGACAAATCATATTGCATCTTTTTTTAACATAATCCCAGTAATCTTGCTCAAAGATCTAATTGGGTCCTAGTAATAAAATTTAGTAATGCACCAAGGGAAATGCTGTTTGGTAATCAGACTATGTCAAACACAGCATTCTATAACACTGTTTTACAATATATAATAATATGCTTATACATATACAGCAGTAATATTATAAGAACTTTAGATCACAGAAGGATAAAGAAAATTGAACCTTGGTTATAATTTGAGTGCTATATTTATGAATAAAGAAACCAAATGACAGAGGAGTTAAGGAACATTTCCCAGGGTACCTAATATATGCAGAACTATAACTAGAACAGAAATATTATATTTCCTGGTTTTATTCTATTATGTTATACTACTTGAGGGCTAAATGTACAATTAAATTCTGAGTTCTTCTTACTTGGACAACTTTTTTAATATAAGTGATTTTTCTAAAAATTAATAATTGCATATGAAATTACCCATATGAAAATTAAAATATTACTGTAATTGTGAACCCCAATGAGTTAGAATTATACTATAAATTAATATTTACACAACTAATGGAAGGTTGAATTTAGTAAATTTCAGTTGATATTAACAAATTATTTTCTGCAAATAACTTCTCTACCCTTATTTTTCCTGTTTTCCTTTCTAGTGCCTAGGCAGAGTAAATACAATTTTCTAAAATCCATTCTAGCTTTTTATATATTTCCTTAGTAATAATGACAAATCAGGTAAAGAGTGGTATTCAAAATTTTCAGCATATTTTGCTTTATCTCTCCACTGGGCTAACTTTTTAAATAAACAACACCAACTGTATAGAATGCTCAGTATTTTCACATTATAATACAATTTTTTCCCATTAATATTCATCCATAAAATGCAGGTTGTATTTGAGTACTCTTTTCTAAACTATGGTGAGTTGTGAAAAAATATGCCTAATTATGTTTTAAAATTGGAGAATCACTTCTTGTGTGTGGTATTCATATAAATGTCCAGTTTAATATATTTACATGTTATATACATATGTTGAACAATAAGATCTTATACTACTTAAAATACATGCATAATACATTATTGGTAGAAAATTTGAATGTTCCACTTTTGGAATCTTATAATTTCTTTCAAGGAGCAATTCAAAAAGAAGATACAATAAGGGTAAATATTTATGCCCAGACATTAGTGCACTTAATTCCATGAAAGACACATTTCTTGACTAAGTCTCAGACCCCAATACAATAATACTGAGTGAATTAAACATATCCCTCTCACCAAAAATCAGGTAATTCAAACATAAAAATAAAAAGCTACTTCTGAACTAAATTATCATATAAATCAAATGGACTTAATTGACATCTATTGAATATTTCATCCAAAAGCAGCTGAAATTACCTTCTTTTCAGCAGCTTATGGAATCTTCTCCAAAATTGACCATACTTTAGGTCACAAAGCAAGTCTTAATAAACACACACACACACACACACACACAAATCATTATAATCACTTGAATCTTATCAGATCATAATGGAATGAAATTAGAAATCAAAAGCCATAAAACTTATAGAAACCACATAAGTACATAGAGCTTGAATAATACTCTTTTGAACAAGAAATGGACCTTAGAAAAAATGAGAGGAAAAATTTAAAAATTCCTTGAATCAAATGAGAATAATGGTACAATATCCCCAAATCTCTAGGAAACTACAAAGGTAATTCTAAGAGGAAAGTTTGCAGTATTAAGTGCTAACATTAAAACAACAGATCAATCTCAAATAAACAACCTAATGCTACAACTCAAGGACCTAGGAAAGCAGAAACAATCTAATCCTCAAAACAGTAGAAGAGAAGAAATAATTATGATCAGAGATTAAAATAAAGAAATGGAGATTAAAAAACAATGCAAAGGATCAATGTGACAAACAGTTGTTTCTTTAAAATGATAAAAAGATGGATTCAACTTTTAGAAAAGCTACCCAAAATAAAGAGAGAAGATCCAAATAAACCAAATTAGATATGAAGAAGAATCACCACATACAGTCCTGAATTCTAGAGGATCATTACAGACTCTTGAAAACTTACATTCCAATAGGTTGGAAAATCTAAAAGACATTGACAAATTTCAATATACATATGACATGCTCAAATTGATCCAATAGAATATAGAAAACCTAAGCAAACCAATAGCAAGCAATGAGATTGAAACAGTAATAAAAAGCCTTCCAACAACAACAACAAAAAAGTCTATTATCAGAATGATTCTAAGCTGCATTCTACCATACCTGTAAAGAAGAACTAATGCTAACCCTATTCAAATTATTTCCAGAAGTAGGAAAGGAGGGAATACTGCAAAATTTATTTTACACTAGTATCACCCAGACTCCAAAACCAAATAAAGACACATGAAGGAATAAAAACCATAGCCCAACATCCATGATGAACATAAGTGCAAAATCCCTTAAAATAATATTAGCAAACTTCATTAAAAAATATGCTAATATTTTGTACACCGTGATCAAGTTGGATTCATCCAACTTGGGATACAATGTACATTCAACATACATGAATCAGTAAATATAATTTATCACATAAATAGAATCAAGGATAAAATCATGATCATCTCAATAGATGCAGAAAAAACATTTGATAAAATTCTGCACTCATTCATTTAAAAAAAACTCTGGAAACTAGGAATAAAAGGAATTTACCTCAGCATCAAAAAGGCTATAAATGACAAATCCCAAAGCACCATCATATTAAATTGAGAAAAACTGAAAACATTTCATTTAAAATAAAAAATAAGACAAGAATGTCCACTTTAATGACTCCTATTCAGTATAGTTCTCGAATCTCTAGCCAGCACAATCAGGCAAAAGAAGGAATTTAATCAAACTATTATCTTTGCTGATGATATTATTCTATACGTAAAAGATCCCTCTCCCCAAAAGAAACAACTCCACCAGAAGACTTCTAGATCTGATAAACAAATTCATCAAAGTAGCAGCATACAAGATCAACATATAAAAACAATAATTTTCTTATATTTTAATAACAAATCTGTGGGGAAAGAAATCAAAAATAATCCATTCAAAATGAACTTTTAAAAATACCTAGGAATAAATCAAGTTAAACATGTGAAATACCTCTACGATAAAAATTAGAAAACACTGCAGAAAGAAATTGAAGGGTTTAGAAGATGTAAAGACTTACCATGTTCATGAATCGGTAGAATTAGTTTCATCATAATGGCCATATTACCAAAAGTGAGATACAGATTCAATGCAAAATCCCCATCAAAATACCAGATAGTCTTCACAGAACTAGAAAAAAAAAAACAGTCCTAAAATTTATATGGAAGAACTAAAACAATCTTGAGCAACAATACTGAGGCTGGAAATGTCATAATATCTGATCTCAAATTATACTATAGAGTTACAGTTACAAAAACAGCAAGGTATTGGTATAAAATATAAATGAAGATAAATGGAATAGACTAGAAGACAGAGAGACAAATCCACATAAATACAGTGATCTGATCCTTGCCAAAGGTACATTTCCTGTAGAAAATAAAACATTTTTTTAAACAAATTATGCTGGAAAAGCTGGATATTCATATGCAGAGAAAAGAAACTAAATCCCCCCCTCTCACCCTGCATAAAATTCAACTCAAACTGGATCAAAATTCTAGGAATTAAAAACAGTAAAACTACTTGAAGAAAACATAGAGTCCACACTCCAACATATTAGTGCAGGCATCAACTTCCTTAACTAGACTCCTAAAGCTGAAGAAATAAAACCAAGAATCAATAGGTGGGGTAGCATTAAACTAAAAATCTTTTGTGCAGAAAAGAAAACAAGGTCATAAAAAGAGAGCCTACAGAATGGGAGAAAAATCTTTGCTAGCTACTCTTCTGACAGGGGATTAAGAACTAGAATTGTAGGTATTCTGACTGTGGAAATGTACAGGAAAGTGTTCCTCTGGTGAGCAAACTCCTGAGGGTAACAGGCACTCTGTTTCCCATGCTTGGAATGCCCAGGGTTTCTCCTTAAAGCTAGTGAGATAACTATACAGGTGCAGTATCTAGTTTCTATGGTAATATTCTTGAAGAAAAGGGCTCTGTGTTTTAGTTAGCTTGGACTTTGATCTCTATTATCTAGCACCTGGGATTAAAGGAAGACTACATAATAATGTAGGCATGGTACTAATGACCTGATGTAACTTTTGATATTAATAAAAGTGGCTGCTTGGAGGGGCAGCCACTCTTTATTTCCCTTTCCTGCCTCTGTATCTTGTCTTTTGTCTCCTTTTATTTTCCTTACATAGAATATATAAAGAACTCAAAATATTAACACAAAAAACCAAACCAAAACTAAACTAATAACTCACTCAATAAATGGGAAAATATTTTAAAAGACATTTATCAAAAGAAGAATTACGAATTATATATATATATATATATATATTTCAATATCCTTAGCAATCAGAGGAATGCAAATCAAAACGGCACTGAACCAGGTGCAGTGGTGCATACCTGTAATCTTAGCAGCTTGGGAGGCTAAGGCAGAAAAATCATGATTTCAAAGCCAGCCTCACCAACTTAGTGGGATCCTAAAACAACTCAGTGAGACCCTGTTTCTAAGTAAAATATAAGAAAGGGCTGGTAATGTGGCTCACTGGTTAAGCACCACTGGGTTCAATCCTTGGTAACAAAACAACAGCAGCAACAACAACAACAACAACAAAATCTACACTGATATTTCACCTCATCCCAGTTAGAATGGTAAACATCAAGAATACAAATAATGATAATTGCTCTTGATAATGTGGGGGGAAATGTATACTTATATTTTGTTGGTGGGACTGCAAATTAGTACAACCACTCTGGAAAGCAGAACTAAAATCAGCATACTAAAGTGATATTTACATATCAATGTTTAAAGTAGCACAATCCACAATATCCAAATTATGGAATCAATCTAGTATTCCATAAATAAATCAATAGATAAATAAATTGTGGATTTATTCACAAAGGAATTCTATTCAAACATAAAGAAGAAGAAAAGTATGACCTTTGCAAGTAGATGGATGGAACAGGAGAACATCATTTAAGTGAAATAAGCCAGACTCAGAAAGTTATGGTTGGATGTTTTCTCTCGTATGTGGAAGCTAAAGAGAAAAAAATAAAGAATAAAACAGGGATATGCCATGAAAATTGAAGAGTTATCGGTAGGGTGGAAGGGGGAGGCCAAGGGTGACAAAGGAATGGAGGGAAAGGGGTCAGACATTAGAAAAGCTGCTACATGAATTTATGAATATGTGAAAAAGAATCCCACTATTATCTATAATGCATATATATATATATATATATATATATATATATATATATATATATATATATATA
>NW_026000316.1:6533078-6539670 GCF_001458135.2 Marmota marmota marmota
CAGAACTGGGTGCAGTGGCACATGCCTGTAATCCCAGTGGCTTCAGAGGCTCAGGAAGGTTGATTGCAAGTTCAAATTTAGTGAGGCCCTAAAGTGAGGCCCTAAGCAACTTAGCGAGACCCTGTATCTACATAAAAAATTAAATTAAATTAAATAGGGCTGGGGATGTGTCTCACTAGTTAAGCATACCTGGGTTCAATCCTGGTTATGCCCAGTCCCCGCAAAAGCAAACAAACAAAAAAACATAGAAAAAAAAAAGAACTAAGGTACCTTCACCTTCATTTTCAGGTACTATACTCACTGTCACTATATAGACCTTCATTTTACTGTTTCTTAATGATAGTCTCACTTATGGTTTAAGGTCCACTCTCTCAGTATAACATAATAACACTCTGAAAATAGGTTATGAAATTAGAATAAATGTTATGATCGTAGGGCATTACCAGAAGTTAGTTTAAACAATAGATCTTTCATATTACCTTTTCAAGTTATTACTTTCAGCTAAAAATGTAAAAAGTACAGAAAAAAATCAATGAGATTCTATTTGAGGGAGGTTTAGTTGGAATTGGATATCCTTAGGTAATTCCATCAATTATTCCCTCAAGACTATTTTGTAGTAACTTCTTAAGGCTGCTACCCTTAAGCATAATGACTGCCTAAAAAAAGTAATTTGTACCTTTAAGTTTTTGCTTTTTCTCATTATTTTTAAACCTACTGAAATTAAATAGTGTAAACCTACTTGCTGGCTTATTTAAATTACATTAAAATCATCGACTCTGGATTATTTCAATCCTATTCTCATATCTCTTATAGAACTACTTTGAATTCAATTCACATAATTATGAAAATGGATATAGTATATCATTTATTTTCTCTGTTATTTTTAAGCTGGTCATTATATACACTTTATCTGCCTGAGATTTTTCTGGGGCAGCTACGTAGGCAATAACTAATGAGCAAAGCCTCTAAATTATCAGCATGAAGCCAATATTAAAAAGATATTTTTCAGCTAAAACTTGGCACTCTTGATAAAGGAATAATGTTAATAATGGTTCAGAAAGAAAAAACAAAAACAACAAATTATTTTTTATAGGGTTGAGCTTTCTCTTTTTCCTACTAACCAAAACTTTATGGTAATCAAATGACTGTTTCCCTCTTATTCTGTTAAATTAATATATTTTATTTATAAGAGAAGTTTTATATTTAGGGAAAAATTGAGCAGAAAGTAAAGAGTTCCCATTATTTCCTCTCCAATGGGCCCTCTGGCTGACAGTGACCAATTAATGACAACTTGTATTGGTGTGTTACATTTGTTATAATTGATGATCTGATATTAGTATTTATTACTAACTAAAGTCAGTAGTTTACTTTAGGGTCATGTTTTTGCATTCTACGGAACTATTGAGTATTGTCTTGTGTCCACCATTGCAGTAACATGTAGAATATTTTACTACTTTAAAATTTTTTCTTGTACTATTCCTATTCATCTCTCCCCTTCCACGTAAAATATTAGGGGAAATTGGTAATTTTATTGTCTGTATAGCTCTGCTCTTTGCAGAATAATTGGGATGACTTGTTTCACTTTGCAATATGCTTTTAGCCTTCCTCCATATCCTTTTTTGTGGCTTGATAGTTCATTTATTTTATTGCTGAGTAATATTCCATTGTAAGGTTATAACACTGTTTGGTTATTCTTTTACCTGTTGAAAAATATCTTGGAGGCTTCAAATTTCTGTCAATTATAAATAAAGCTTCCATAAACATTTTTTGCTAGTGTTTGTATATATTTTCTTTCATTTGGATATATATCAAGAAGCCCAGTTGCTGGATTGAAATGTAAGGTTATGTGTACTTTTGTAACATGCTCCTAAACCGTGCCACTTTGTGCTTTTTGTCAGTAATGAATGAGAGTTACTCTAGCTCCATATAATCACCAGCATTCGGTATTCTCATTATTTGAGACTGAGCATTTCTTTTAAGTGTACTGCAGTATTTCATTTTTGTTTTAATTTGTGCTTCTCAAATTATATATATATTGCTTTACATATGCTTATTTACCTTCTTTATACCTTAATTGACGCCTGTTTGAATCTGTTGCACTCTTCTTGAGTCATTTCTTTTTTTTTCTCATTGAGTTTTAAGAGTTCTTTGCATATTTTGGATACAAATCCTTTATCAGATATGTCTTTTGCAAATATTTTGTCTATAATGTATCTTTTTAGTGTCAATAATTTTCACAAAGCAGCAGTTTTATTTTAATAAAGTCCAACTTGTCCATATTTTTTCAGGGATCATGCTTTTGGTATTTTGTATTCTAACCATTCCCAAATCTAAGTCATCTAGATTTTTTCTTATCTTCCAGAAGATTTATAGTTTTGCATTTTACATTTAAGTCTACAATCCATTTTGAGTTAATTTTTGTAAAAGCTATAAAATCAGTAGCAAGATTCATATTTTGCATGTGATTATTCAGTTATTCCACCATTACCTTTCAGACTATTTCTTCTTGAATGACCTGTGCTACTTTGTCCAACATCAGTTTATTGCATATGTTTGGTTTATTTTGGGATATCATATTCTGTTTCATTGATATGTCTACTCTTTTACCAAAGTCACTATCTTGATTACTACAGCCCTGATTACTACAGCTTTATAGTTAATCCCCAAATTAAGTAGTGTCATATATTTTTGTTATATGTTTTCTTCTTCTATATCACATTGACTATTGCAGGTCTTTTCCCTTTCCTTATAAAATTTAGAGTCAATTTATTGATGCATACAAAGTAACTTGCAAGGATTTTGATAAGAATTGGTTTGAACCTGCAGATCAGGTAGGGGAAAACTTATCTATTAACAATATTGACCTTTCCTATTCATGAGTATGGAACATATCTCAATGTATTTAGATCTTTGAATTTTTCATCAATTTTTTACTTCATATAGATCTTGCACTTATTTTGTTAGATTTAATCCTAAAAGTTTCATTTTCTCAGCACTAATGTAAATGGTGCCATGTGTTAAATTTCTTTTCTTTTCCTTTTTTTAATTGACAGGTAAAATTGTATATATTTATAGTGTACAGTATGATGTATTATACTGTAAAATTTGAATACATTGTGGAATAGGTCATCTGAAGTAATTAACATATGCATTAATTCACACATTCATCTCTTTTGTGGTAAGATCATTTTAAATCTACTGTCCTAAGCATTTTCAAAATACAATGCATTGTTATTTGCTGTAGTACAAAGGTCTCTTGGATTTTTTTTATTTATTTTTATTTTTATTATTTTTATTTTTTTTATTTATCCTAACTGAAATTTTGTATCCTTTGGCCAAGGTTTCTTCAGTCCCTGTTGACATTCTTCTACATCCACTTCTATATTTCAAAAAGTTTTTAGATCCTAGTTATAAACAAGAGCATGCAATGTTTGTCATTCTATGCCTGGTTTATTTCTCTAACCATAATGTCCTCCAGGTTCAGTCATGTTGCAAATGATGCAAATTCCAATTCTTGGCATATAGAAAAGCAATCAAATTTTTAAATATTAACCTGTATCCTTGCGATAATTACCTGCTTGTTTAGTTACCAGGTGACTTGGGTCAGTTCTTTTGAATTTTCAACATGGTACATTATGCTATTTGTAGAAAAATATATTTTTATTCTTATTTTATAACGTAACTAGCTTTTATTTCCCCTTCTAATCTTATTGCATTAGCTAGGAATTTTAATATGATATCAAATAGGAGTGGTGGGAAGGGACATCCTTACCGAGTTCTTGATCTTAGGGAAAAAGGATCTATTTTCACAAAATTATTTGTGATTTCATCTTTAGGGCCTTTGTAGGTGTTCTTCATTCAGTTAAGGATGTATTCCTAGGTAGCCAGGGGTCTTTTTTATTTTTAGAAATGGGTTTTGAATTTTGTCAAATACTTTTATGAATATTTTGATATTATCAGCTGATTATTCTTCCTTAGGCTGTTCTTGTAATGGATTATACTAATAAGTATCAAAATATTAAATCAATGTCACATAGTTAGAACATATCTCACCTTGTCATGGCATATACTTTTAAATGTGTTTTTGCAGTTGAAGTTGATTTGCTAATATTTTGTTTAGGACTTTTGCATCAACATTCATTTAAGATCTTGGTCTGTAGTTTTTCTTTCTTGCAGTGCCTTTGTTTAGTTTTGGTTAGCAGACGTTTTTGGCCTCTTGAATGAAGTAGGAAGAACATCTGACATGTATTTTTTAGAAGCAATAGAAAATATGTTTTATAGAAAATTGACATCTGTGTTTGCTTAAGTATTTCCTAAGACTCTCCAATGTATTAAGGCATGATGCCTCTTATTTGTGAAAGTTTTTAACTATAGGTTAAATTTGTTTAATACATATAGGTTTATTTAAGATTTTTTTTTATTTCTTCAATGTGTGAGTTTTGGTGGCTTGTGATTGTTCTATTTCGTCTAAGTTATAATTGTGGGCATAGAGTTGTATACATTTCTTGATTATCATTCTAATCTTCATGGCATTAGTAGTGAATGCTCCTCTTAAATTTCTGAGATTAGATATGTATAACTACAAGGCACTAATAAAAAATTTTTCTGAGATCAGTAAATTGTGTCTTGTTTATTACATGGATTTTTAACTTTGGTGTTATATATGAAAAGCTATCACCAAAACTCAAGATTATCTAGATTTCTGTGATATAAGAATTTTTCAGTTTTGTGTTTTATATAAGGTTGGTTAACTTTTGTGGTGAATATAAGGTTTATCTCTAGATTATTTTTATGCAGATATCCAGTTATTTCAGTGTCATTTGTTGAAAAGGCAATTTTCTCTATTGTAGTGCTTCTAATTCTCTGTCAAAGAGGAGTAAACCACCTATTTTTTGTGGGTCTATTTATGTATTCTATCTTGTGTAGCCTTGATTACTATACCTTTATAGTTAGCCTTGAGGTCAGGTAGTATCAGTCCTCCAAATTAGTTTTCCTTTAGTATTATGTTGGTCATTTTAGGTCTTTTGCTTCTCCATGTAAACTATAGAATCCACTTGTCAATATCCAAAAAATTGCTGGAATTTTTATTAGGAGCCATAAATCAATTTGGAAAAATTATGTTTTTACAATATTGAGTCTTCCTATCTATGAGCATGGACTGTATCTCCATGTATTTACTTCTTCCATGATTTCTTTCATAAAAGATCTGTAGTTTTCCTCATATAAGTTTTCTGTATATTTTATTAAATTTATACCCAAGTATTTCGTTTTGTGGTGGTAACTTAATGGTAATATGTTTTCAATTTCAAATTCCATTTGTTTGTTGCTGGCATACATTGACATTCATATATTAACCTTGTATCCTGAAAAAATTTGTTTGTTAGATCCATGAGTTTTTGTGTTGAATATTTTAGAGTTGTTATATGTACACTCATATCATTTTGCTACAAAGATAGCTTTATTTCATCATTTCTGGTCTGTAAACTTTTATTTTCTTGTTGTCTTACTGCATTATATAGGACTTCCAATATGATGTTAAAGGAGTGGTGAGAGAAGATATTCTTGCCTTGTTCCTACTTCTACTTTTTTTTTTTTTTACTGTATAACCCTGAGGGTCTCCTTCCATTACCATGCAATTTCCCTTCTCTCTCCCTTTCCCTCCCACCTCTCATCCCTGTTAAATGTTAATCTTCTTCTCCTGCTCTTCGTCCCTACTCTGATCTTAGTTACTCTCCTTATATCAAAGAAGACATTTGGCATTTGTTTTTTATGGATTGGCTAGCTTCACTTAGCATAATCTGCTCTAATGCCATCCATTTCCCTGTAAATTCTATGATTTTGTCATTTTTTAATGCAGAGTAATACTCCATTGTGTATAAATGCCACATTTTTTTATCCATTTGTCTATTGAAGGGCATCTAGGTTGGTTCCACAGTCTTGCTATTGTGATCTGTGCTGCTATGAACATCGATGTAGCAGTGTCCCTGTAGCATGCTCTTTTTAGGTCTTTAGGGAATAGACCAAGAAGGGTCTATTTCTACTTTTAATTACTTGATATCCCCAGCTTTCCAAGAAATCTCCATACTGCTTTCCAAATTGGCTGCACCAATCTGCAGTCCCACCAGCAATGTACAAGTGTACCCTTTTCCCCACATCCTCGCCAGCACTTGTTGTTGTTTGACTTCCTAATGGCTGCCAATCTTACTGGAGTGAGATGGTATCTTAGGGTGGTTTTGATTTGCATTTCTCTGACAGCTAGAGATGTTGAGCATTTTTTCATGTACTTGTTGATTGACTGTATGTCCTCCTCTGAGAAGTGTCTGTTCAGGTCCTTGGCCCATTTGTTGATTGGGTTGTTTGTTCTCTTATTGTCTAATTTTTTGAGTTCTTTGTATACTCTGGATATTAGGGCTCTATCTGAAGTGTGAGGAGTAAAGATTTGTTCCCAGGGTGTAGGCTCCCTATTTACCTCTCTTATTGTTTCTTTTGCTGAGAAAAAACTTTTTAGTTTGAGTAAGTCCCATTTGTTGATTCTAGTTATTAACTTTTGTGCTATGGGTGTCCTATTGAGGAATTTGGAGCCCGACCCCAC
>NW_026000316.1:6542854-6586893 GCF_001458135.2 Marmota marmota marmota
CATCATACATGTATTCTGTATAATGATGAGGGTCTCCTTCCATCTTCCATACAATTCCCCTTCTCCCTCCTTTTCCCTCCCACCTCTCTTCCCTATTTAGTGGTAATCTTCTTCTCATACTCTTCCTCCCTATCCCATTTTGAGTCACCCCCTTATATCAGAGAAGACATTCAGCATTTGTTTTTTTAGGGGTTGGCTAGCTTCACTTAGCATAATCTGCTCTAATGCCATCCATCTCCCTGCAAATGCCATAATTTTTTTATTTTTTAGTGCTGAGTAATATTCCTTTGGGTATAAATGCCACAGTTTTTTTTTATCCATTCATCTATTGAAGGGCATTTAGGTTTTTCCACAGTCTAGCTATTGTGAATTGTGCTGCTATAAACATTGATGTGGCTGTGTCCCTGTAGTATGCTCTTTTTAGGTCTTTTGGGTATAGTCCGAGAAGGGGAATAGCTGAGTCAAATGGTGATTTCATTCCCAGCTTTCAAAAGAATATCCATACTGCTTTCCAAATTGGCTGCACCACTTTGCAGTCCCACCAGCAATGTATGAGTGTAACTTTTTTCCCCACATCCTCGCCAGCACTTGTTGTTGTTTAACTTCATAATGTATGCCATTCTTACTGGAGTGAGATGGTATCCTAGAGTAGTTTTAATTTACATTTCTCTGATTGCTAGAGATGGTGAACAATTTTTCATGTATTTGTTGATTGATTGTATATCCTCTTCTGAGAAGTGTCTGTTCAGGTTCTTGGCCCATTTGTTGATTGGTTATTTATTTTTTTGATGTTTAACTTTTTGAGTTCTTTGTATACTCTAGAGATTAGAGCTCTCTCTGATATGTGAGGGGTAAAAATTTGTTCCCAGGATGTAGGCTCCCTATTTACCTCACATATTATTTCTCTTGCTGAGAAAAAAAAAAACTTTTTAGTTTGAATTCTTCCCATTTGTTGATTCTTGTTTTTAACTCTTGTGCTATAGGTGTCTTATTAAGGAATTTGGGGCCTTCCCCCACATGATGGAGATTAGGGCCAACTTTTTCTTCTGTTAGATGCAGAGTCTTTGGTTTGATTCCTAGCTCCTTGATCCATTTTGAGTTAACTTTTGTGCATGGTGAGAGAAAGGGATTCATGAGCAAGGTATCTCTTTCCAACTCCTAATGTCTTCCTCTATTTCTTTCTTTAGGGTTCTGCAGTTTTCATTGTATAGATCTTTCACCTCTTTTGTTAGGTTGATTCCCAGGTATTATTTTAAGATATTGTGAATGGGGTAGTTGTCCTCATTTCCATTTTAGAGAATTTGTCACTGATATACAGGAATGCCTTTGATTTATGGGTGTTCATTTTATATCCTGCCACATTGATGTATTCATTTACTAGTTCTAGAAGTTTTGTGGTGGAACTTTTTGGGTCTTCTAGGTATAGGATCATGTCATCAGCAAATAGTGCTAATTTAAGTTTATCTTTTCCTATTTTTATGCCTTTAATTTCTTTCATCTGTCTAATTGCTCTGGCTAGTGTTTCAAGATCTATGTTGAATAGAAGTGGTGAGAGAGGGCATCCCTGTCTTGTTCCAGATTTTAGAGGGAATGCCTTCAATTTTTCTCCATTTAGAATGATCCTGGCCTGAGGCTTAGCATAGATTGCTTTTACAATATTGAGGTATGTTCCTGTTATCCCGAGTTTTTCTAGTGTTTTGAACATAAAGGAATGCTGTATTTTGTTGAATGCTTTTCTGCATCTATTATTTCAAAATAATTTCTAATTATCTTCTGTATTTCTGAAGTGTCTGTTGTGATGTTGCCCTTTTCATCCCATAAGCTAGTAATTTAGGTTCTCTTCTTCTCTTCGTTAGCATGGCTAATGGTCTATCAATCTTATTTGTTTTTTCAAAGAACCAACTTTTAGTTTTGTCAATTTTTTCAATTGTTTCTTTTGTTTCAATTTCATTGATTTCAGATATGATTTTAATTATTTCTTGCCTTCTACTGCATTTGCTGCTGATTTATTCTTATTTTTCTAGGGCTTTGAGATGTAGTGTGAGGTCATTTATTTGTTGGCTTTTTTTCTTTTAAGGAATGAACTCCATGAAATGAATTTTCCTCTTAGTACTGCTTTTATAGTGTCCCAAAGATTTTGGTATGTTGTGTCTGAGTTTTCATTTACCTCTAAGAATTTTTTAATTTCCTCTTTGATGTCTTCTATAACCCTTTGTTCATTCAGTAACATATTGTTTATTCTCCATGTGATGTAGGAATTTTTCTTCCTTATTTTATCATTGATTTCCGATTTCATTCCATTATGATCAGATAAAAGCCATGGTAGTATCTCTACTCCTTTGTATTTGCTAAGATTTTCCCTGTGACATATTATATGGTCTATTTTTGAGAAGGTTCCATGTGCTGCTGAGAAAAAAGTGTAACTGCTTGATGTTGGGTGGTATATTCTATATATACCACAGACAACAGGGAATTCCATTATAATGTTCCTCTGAGGTGATATACCACAATTAAACCAGCTTTGTCTGAGTTTAGGGTGTACTTAGCTTTATATTTTTTTCTTTAGACAAAAGGGCCTAAGCTGTTTTTTTCCAGTTAAGTCTAAGTTATTAATTGCATTATTGAGTTCTATAGTTTCTTTATTCAACTTTTATTTGGAAGATCTGTGCAGTGGTGAGACAGGTGTGTTGAAGTCTCCCATAATTATTGTATTGTGGTCTATTTGACTCTTGAACTTGAGAAGAGTTTTTTTGATGAACGTAGCTGCACCATTGTTTTGGGCATATATATTAATGATTTTTATGTCTTGTTGGTTCCCTTGAGCAGTATTTAGTGTCCTTCTTTATCCCTTTTGATTAACTTTGGCTTGAAGTCTATTTTATTTTATATGAGTATGGACACCCCTACTTGCTTCTGAGGTCCATGTGAGTGGTATGATTTTTCCCAACCTTTCACCTTCAGTCTGTGTATGTCTTTTCCTATCAGATGAGTCTCCTGTAGGCAGTATATTGTAGGATCTGTTTTTAAATCCAGTCTACTAGCCTATGTCTCTTGATTGGTGAGTTTAAACCATTAACATTTCGGGTTACTATTGAGATATGGTTTGTACTTCCAGCCATATTTGTTTATTTTTGTTACTTAACATGATTTGTTTTTCCTCTTTGATTATTCTTCCCCCCTTTACTGTACTACCTCCCACTGTTGGTTTTCATTATTATTTCATTTCCTCTTCATGTAATGTTTTGCCAAGGATGTTTTGAAGTGCTGGTTTTCTAGCTGCAAATTTTTTTAGCTTTTGTTTATCATGGAAGGTTTTAATTTCATCTTCAATCCTGAAGCTTAATTTTGCTGGATACATGATTCTTGGTTGGAACCCATGTTCTTTCTGCATTTGAAATATGTTGATCCAGGATCTTTTAGCTTTCAGAGTCTGTGTTGAAAGATCAGCCTTTATCCTGATTGGTTTACCCCTAAATGTAATCTGCTTCCTTTCTCTTGTGGCTTTTAAAATTCTCTCCTTATTCTGTATGTTAGGCATCTTCATTATAATGTGTCTAGGTGTGGATCTCTTATGATTTTGCACACTCAGCGTCCTGTAGTCTTCTACAATTTGGATTTCTGTTTCATTCACAATAGCTAAACTGTGGAGCCAACCTAGATGCACTTCAGTGGATGAATGGATAAAAAAATGTGGCATATATACACAATGGAATTTTACTCAGCAATAAAAGAGAATAAAATCATGGCATTTGCAGGTAAATGGTTGGCGTTGGAGAAGATAATGAAATTAGCCAATCCCTCCTCCACCCCCCAAAACAAAAACAAATGCCAAATGTTTTCTATGATATAAGGAGTCGGGTAGGGAGGGGGATCATGGGAGGTATAGATTAATTCTCTATAGGGCAGAGGGGTGTGAGGGAAAAGAAGGAGACAGGGGATTAGCAAAGATGGTGGAATGTGATGGACATCATTATCCAAAGTACATGTATGAAGACATGAACTGGTGTCAACATGCTTTATATATAATCAGATGTATGAAAAATTGTGCTGTATTTGTGTAATAAGAATTGTAATGCATTCTTCTGTCATTTATTTTTTAAAAATCAATAATGATAAAAAATAACAACAAACAAACAAACAAAAACATATTGATGAAAATAAACTTTCAAAAAAATCTAAAGGGAATGGCCTGGACAACTGAGAGTACAAAAGGAATTTTAGAAGAACATGTGAGAAAAACACTGGTACCTCAACATGAAGAATATATTGTAATAAGGAGTCTTAGTTCATTTGTGCAGCTATAATAAAATATGTGAGACTTGATGATTATAAAGAGAAAAATTATTTCTCAAAGTTATGTAGCCTGGAATTAAAAAATTAAGATGCTGGCAAGTTTGGTGTCTAGTAAAGAACCAGGCTTTACTTCCAAGATAGTACTCTGTTGCTGCATCCTCTGAGAGGAAGAACAATGTCCTTATATGGTAGAAGAGTAGGAGAGACAAAAGGGCCCAAGCTGTTTTTTTCCAACCAATTTATAAGGCACTAATTCATTCATGTGGAATGAACCATCATAACTTAATCACTTTTCAAAACCCCACCTCCCAACACCACCATAATTGGGATTCAGCTTCATTCAACACATGAGTTTAGATGGGAAACATTCAAATTATAGCACAAATTCACTGAATAATGAACATGATAATTATTTATACAATACCTGAAATTTTATGATCTACTTTTAAAGATTATCTTTAAAACTTTGAACTTATTTTTTTAAATAATATACTGAGTTTTGAATGTTTTCCAGTCAGTAAAAATTTGTATAACCACAATACATTTATCAGAACCAGAAAATAAATATTGATATATTACTTGTACCTTGTTTACAAACTTTATTCAAATTTTACCAATCATCCAACTTGTTATTCTTCTGATCTGGAATGTTATTGAGGAAGCCATGTTGCATTAGTGATAAGGTCTACATCATTTCCTTTCTCTGGGTACAATGGTTTGCATATTTTTGTCTCCTTTAAAATTCATGTTGAAACTTAATCCCCAGTGCAGCAGCATTAAGAAGTGTAGTCTTTAGAAGGTGATCCAGTCACAAAGAATGCACTCTCATGAATGGGATTAGGTGAACTTATAAAACATCTTGATGGAGGGAGTTTATTCATTATCACCATTTCTGTCCCTTACATCATGCAAGGACACAGTGTTACTCTACTTTGGAGAACCCAGTAATAAAATCCTTTGAAAGTAGAGAACAGCCTTCATGAGACACCAATCTTGTTAGTGTCTTGATCTTGGATTTGTGCGTGCATGTATGTGTATGTGTGTGTGTGTGTGTGTGTATGTGTGTGTGTAGTACTGTGTCTTGAACCTAGAGATGATCTACCACGGAGCTACATCCCCATCCCTTTTTAACAATTTGTAATTTTGATATAGTATCTCACTAAATTTCCTAGCTGGCCTTGAACTTTCAATTTTCTTGCCTTAGCTTCCTGAGTGTCTGGGATTACCCATGTGTGCCATCATGCTCAATTTGATCTTGAACTCTACAGCTTTCAGAACCGTAACAAATAAATAAATTTCTGTTGTTTATAAATTACACTCAGTAATATTTTGTTACAGTGGATTGAGACAGTAATTAAAGCCTGTATTGTTCCAAATGAAACATTAAGGACAACTAATGAGGACTCATTAGAAACAGAGAGTTGTCAAGAAAACTTTGGTCTCAGAGATTATCTACATGGTTATGAATCAAACTTTGGTAGAAATATGGAAAGTTAAGTTCATTCTGATGGAATTTTTGATGGAAATGATTTATTATTTTTTACATTTTTTACAATTATATTATTCAGAACTAGGCTGAATTGTGTCTATTTACTAAGGTTTTATGGAAGATAGAATTCAAGAGTGATGAACCAAGTGGTGAAAGAAATATATAATAGTATTTTGGGTGCTAATTTGCTTCTTATATCTGCCCATAGTGAATTGTGAGAAGAGAGAAACAAGTGAAAGATGGAATTCATAAAAAAAGGGAATCAGATTTCAGAAATTTTTATCCTGGCTATGAAAAGAATTAAAAACTATATTTAGGAGATAAAACCAAGGGTGTGGCCAAGCAATCATTTTACAAGAAGAACATATAGAGTGGAGAAGAGAAAGCAAGGTGCCACTCATAAACACAAGAGGAAAATGACCATAGAGACATTTTATAGATTTTGAAGGCTGCCACTCTATTCACAGGCCCAAAGTGCCAAGGACTGAGGAATAGCTTTATGTCAAAGTAGGAGCCTTTGGGGCCTGAGGAACCTCAGCATTCACTGCTCAGCCATAACTCAAGTATCTTCCCCACACTCCACTGTGGTTCATGTGGGCCTAAATGCAACTTGGGCCACAGATCTGGAAAGTACAGCTATAAACCTTGTCTAAGTCAAAGTAATTCTAACTCTGCAGGTGGGCAGAGTGCAAGAGCCATGGAGGGAGGGCTACCTAGATTTTAAAGGGTCCCTCTGACAGCCTTGATATCCAAGCAAATGCCATAAGGATGGAGCTGCCATACAGAATCCCCATTAGAGCAATTCCTAGTGGAGTTATGTGTTCAAGGCAACCACAGAGAGACTCCAGTATGTCAAAGTCTAACCCAATCATGGGAGTGAGGCTAGCTAAGACACCACAGCTCTAGAGCTACCAGCATACAATGACAGCTTGGGAGAACTTTAGGTATGAGACTACAGCTTTTGAGAGGTGCAACATGAGCTTTGCACATCCATAGGGATGGGGTCCTCTGAAGACATGGGGGTCAAAATCCCACCCAAGTGTGTCCAAAAGGTGGGTCATGGAGTCAAAGACAATTCTTCTAAAGTCTTAAGGTTTAATGTTGTTTTTCCTGTTGGGTTTTGTATTTATATGGGACCAACACAAACACACACACACACACACACACACACACAGAGACACACCTGCCAATCTTATTTCTCTCTTTTGAAATAGAAATGTCTCTTTTGCTTATTTCATCTCTTTATTTTGGAAGCATATGACTTATTTGATTATATACATTCCCAGTTGGAGATTAACTTGCCTTAGGTTGAAACATACCTCAGAGTCTCACCTCTATCTGACTTAGATGATAGTTAGATGAGACTCTGACTTTATACTTCTGAGTCAGTCCCAGAACATATTAAAACTTTTGGGACTATTGGGAGGGAATAAGTGAATGTCATATGTGAAAAGGATACCAGTTATGGAATGCTATGATTTAAATTTTTTATCCCCTTCAAAGCACTCACTAGAACGTAAATCTTCAATGCAACAGTATTAAAATATTGAACTTTAGAGAGTGAAGGAGTGAAGAAAGCCACAATGGGGCTGGGGATGTGGCTCAAGCGGTAGCGCACTCCCCTGGCACACGTGCGGCCCAGATTCGATCCTCAGCACCACATACAAACAAAGATGTTGTGTCTGTTTCGGCAGACAGTTTTCGAATAAAAAAAATAAATAAATATTAAAAAAATTCTCTCTTTCTTTCTCTTTCTCTCTCTCTCTCTCTAAAAATAAAAGAAAGAAAAGAAAAAAGAAAGCTACAAGGGACCTGCCCTCATGAATAAAATTAGATATCCATATTAAAGAGCTTGAGGGAGGGAGTGTGTCCCTTACCATTCCCTCTGTCCCTTCTTTCATGTGAAGACACAGCGTTCCTCACCTCCAGAGAATGCAGCAATAAGGAACCATTATGGAAACAGTAAACAGGTGACACCAGACACCAATCTTGTTTACGTTTTCATCTGGGACTTTCTATCCTCCAGAACCATGAGAAATAAATTTCCATTGCTTATAAATTACCTAGTATATTATAGCATTTCAAACAGACTGACCTGTTTACTAGGAGACACCTTATCAAAGGTGTCTATATGAATATATTTGAAAAGTACTCTCAAAGTGTTTTGTAGAATGTCCTTCAATTTGGTTTTGTCTAAGCTTTTATCATAATTATATTGAAGTTATATGCTTGTAGTAGATATTATGCAGAAATAAAGTATGTTAACACAGTTCATTAAAATATTAACTTTAATTACTTAATCAATTTGTTTTCTTTAAGTATTACTTAGTTCAAAGTTACTATTTTCCTTTTCTACTTAATATGTATCTTGTAGTAAGATACTCTCAGAAATGCAAATATCTCATTCCTTATCCATTTCTCCATCTTGGTATCCATATAGGATTATTTCTACAACAATTAATACTGTGATAGAAGAAATAGATAATTCAACAGTGATATCTAGAGTTTGATACTTGAGTTCCAGTAATACACAGAACAACTAGAAATTAATCTGTAATGGAATAGAAGACTTAGAAACAGTAGATCTAACAAGCATTTATAGACCACTCCAATTAATAATAGATGCACTCTTCTCAAATATACATGGAACATTCTCCAGAATAAACTATAGTCTTGAAAAAAGAGGAGGCCTCAATACATTTAAATTAAATAATAGAGTTTAAAAAGAAATCAATATACTGGGAGATTTAGGAAGTTAATAAATATACTTAAATAATACTTGTCTAAATACCCAATGGATCAGATGCACAATTAAGGAAATTTGAAAATACTTGATGATGAATGCAAATTAAATAACAATATACCAACATTAAGAAATGTAGCAGATTCAGTATTTAGAATATTCATTTTACCTATATTTAGGAGAATATTTATAACTATAAATCTAGATATTATTTAAAAAGTTAATTATCAAACCGACAACCAAGTATTCCACATTAACAAATTAGAAAATGAAGTGAAAACTAGGCTAAAAAACAATCAGCAGGAAGAAAATAAAGACAGAAAAATAAATAGATGAAAGAGAAAATATGGAAACAGTAGAAATGATCATGTAAAAGTTGTTTACATAGTAAAAACCTATTAGCCAGAGTGACCAAGGGAAAATGCAAAGAAAGAAATAAACAAACTAAATTTAAATAATGAATAAAAAAGAAAGGAAAATGCAAATCATTCAAATTACTAATGGAAAGGGAAAGCACTAATGAATTTACAGAAATAAAGTTTGATACGGGAATATGTTCAACAGTTGTAGGCATACATATTTGTTAATTTGGATGAAATGAACAAATTTTTAAAGGCATACAAAATACTAAACCTTATACTGGAAGGAATAATACAAATAACATAATTATGAAGGTGAATGAATTAGTAATAAAAGTACTTTACAGGAAAAAAATAGGAACATATGCTTTTTTAATGAATTCTACCAAACATTTAAATAACATTTAACCCAAATCTTTTATTTTTAATGTGAATTTCTTTTATTTATTAGTTCATTACAGATATACATAATACTGTAGTTCATTTTGACATACTTATACAAGCATTGTATATAATGGCTCCAATTCAACCCCCTCACTTCTGTTTTCCCGTCTCCTCCCTCCCTCTGTTCTCTTTCCTCTATGTTACTGATTTTTCTTCTTTTTATTTATATTTCTTTTAATTCGTGCATTATGGATATACATAAAGGTGAAATTCACTTTTAAAAATTGCTTTTATTTTTTAAATACATGACAGAATTTACTTTTGCATATATATGCATGTTCCTTGGGAAATTTGGTCACATTCATTTCACCGTTCTTCCCTGATCTCCCTTGTATTTTCATGGGATTCCCTCCATTTTTTTTTTCTATATTTTGGCTTAGTTTCCACATATGAGAGTAAACTTTTGCCCCTTGACTCACTGGGTCTGGGTTATTTCACTTAGCATGATGTTCTCCAGTTCCATCTATCAGCAAATGCCATAATTTCATTTTTCTTTATGGCTGAATGATATTCAATTGGGTATACATAGCACATTTTCTTTATCCATTCATCTGCTGACAGGCATCTGGACTGGTTCCATAACTTGCTTATTGTGAATTGTGCTGCTATAGACATTGATATGGCTATATTTTCAGAGTATACTCATTTGAAAATTTTTGTATATATACACCAAGGAGTGAGATAGCTGGGTCACATGGTGGTTCCATTAGTAGTTTTTTTGAGGAATCTCCATACTGCTTTCCAGAGTGGATGTACTAATTTGTAGTACCATTAAAAAAAATGTATGAGTGTACCTTTTTTCCCTTACCCAAATATTTCACAAAATATTTAAAAATATTTGAAATTAATAAAAGAGGAGACACTATTACCTGATCATTTTTTGAGAATATTATTACTCTGATACCAAAACGAGATAAGGAAGTCATAAGAAAAATCAGTAACAACAACAACAACAACAACACACACACACACACACACACACAAAACAGGAAGACTTCAAACCAACACACTGGCAAAAAAAGTCCTAACAAATATTATCAAAGAGAATTAAGAAATATGTAGAAATTATTATGCACCATGACAAAGATTTATTCCAGGGATATAAAAATGTTTCAATATTTGAAAATCAATGTAACACATCCTATTAACAGGCTAAGAAAGAAAAATCATCTGCTCATGTCAATTGATACAAAAAATCATACAATAACTCTTTACATTACCAATAGAGAGGAATTTCTTCATTTTGTAGATTTATCAAAATCCTGCAGCTAACATTATGCATAATGGTGAAAAATTTAATGCTTTCCCCTTATAAGAGGAGCACACAATAGATTTCCACACTCATTGTTCTTATTTACTAGAGTGCTCTCAGATGAAGCAAGTATTTTAAGGCAACAAAAGTGCTGTAGCAATGGGACAAGGAAAAAGACATAAACCTCAGAGTTCACACAAAAATTAATAAGAAATGAGCAATGAAGTTAAATTTAAAACAAATGACTATTAGAAAAGTACAGGAGAAAAATCTTTGAGATGTAAGACTAAGCAAAGAGTACTTAGACTTTCTGATGTGGAAATTAAAATTAAGCCAAATTAAAAACATGCTTTGTGAAAGACCCTGTTAAGGGAATGAAAACTCTAACTGCAGAGTAGGAAGAGATATTTATCAATCACATATCTGACAAAATACTATTATCTAATATATAAACATAACACTCAATAGAAACAAGCAATCTAATTAGAACATGGGAAAAAGAAAAGAACAGTCATTTCTCTGAAGAAGATATACAGATGGCAAATTAACACATGAAAAGTTGCTCACCATCATTAACCATTAAGGAAATACAACTTAAAAACCACAGTGAGATAATACTACACACTAACTGGAATAGCTATCCTAAAAAATAGTGACAACATCACTGGCAAAAATGTGCAGAAATGGGATCACTGTGTTGCTGGTGGGAAGGTAAAATGCTACAATGATACTGGAAAACATTTTGATAGTTTCTTAAAAATGTAAACACCTACTATCATACAAAATAGCAGTGTACTCCTGAACATTTATCCCAGAGAAATGAAAACATATGTCCACACAAATCCTATACATGAAGGCTTATTGCAGCCTTATTCATAATAGCCCAGAACTAGAAATAGCCCACATGTTTTTCAGTGGGTAAATTGTTTAAAAAAGTTGTGAGACATCCATTCCCTGCTGTTACAAGTTCAATATTGTTCTCACAAAAATTCATATGTTGAAGTCTCAATCCTCCAATACCTATGAATATGATTGTATATACAGATGAGATATTTTAAAAATATTGTTTAGTTGTACATGGACACAATACCTTTTATTTTATTTATTTTCATGTGGTGCTGAGGATTAAACCCAGTGCCTCACATGTGTAGGCAAGCGCTCTGCCTCTGAGCCACAACCCCAGCCCCAAGATGAGGTATTTATGTAGGAAATTAAGCTAAAATGAAGTCATTGACTTGGACCATAATTCAATATAAATTATGTCCTGATAAAAAGAGTAAATTTGGGCAAGAACATTTGTATAGAAAAGACAAAGTAAAGATGTAGGAGAAGATGGCCACCTACAAGGGGACTGGGAACACATCAATCCCTAGTGAACCTCTAAACAACCCAACTCTGCCATCACCTTCACCATTTTTCTACCCTCCAAAATGATTAGAAAATAAATATCTATTGTTTAAGTCACTCTGTGGTACTTTGCTCTGGCATGCCTAACAAACTAATTCAGTCTTATGATGGTTAATTTTATATGTTAACTTGGCCTAGGCCATAATACCCAGATATTTGGTCAAACACAGATCTAGATTTTTGTTTTCAAGGTGTTTTTTTTTTTTTTAGATGAGATTCACATTTAAATAAGTAGACTTTCTCAAATGCATCCCTGTTACTCTAATTAAGCTTTATCTTGGCTGGGAGGAAAATGCACACCACATGTACCTGCTAAAGGAGCATCTCTGTTCTCACCCAATGCCAGCATCAACTCCCTCAAACCTTGGTGCACTTCTTAAGCCTGCTCTGGGTCAGGATGCAGGTCTTACCTCATGTATATTTGTGGACAATGGGAAGAGATACTGAAGTGGTGAAGAAAAAAAAAACTCTGCCAGTTAATAATAGTTTACTTGGAAAAGCCATCATTTAGAAATAAACAATAAATAAAAATTTTCCAGACAAGCCAAAGCTAAGGAAGTTTATTACCAGTAGGTCTGCCTTAGAGGAATGCCTAAAATGCATTCTTTAAAGCTGAAAGGAAAAGCTGCACATTAATAACAAAATAACATGTGAAAGTAAAAAAAAAAAAAACAGCAATGGTATTATTAATAATACATAGTCATGCTCAAAATTGTCTCATACTATAAGGGTGGTAAGTAAAGCAATTTTCTGCCTACTACAATGTTTAAATTCTGTATGAAGGGACTGGTGGAATGATAATAAGAAAGCTGAATAAGATCCTTTGGTGATCCCTCCTTAGAGACACAACAAGTTGAACAGCTATTCAAGCACGTAACTATCAGGAAAAAAAGCTAAGGAAATAAGGTGACTGCTTTTAGGATAACAAAACAAAAAGCCACTACGTAGCAAGGAAGAAGTCAGAAGAGAAGGAGTTGCCCTCATCATGCTTCCCCCAACTCTAAGCAACCTAGGTGCCTCATTCTTGGTAGAGGAATAAAGAATTAAGGCCTTAGACTTGAAAAACATTATCAGGCAAACAATGGCAAAACCCAGTGCTTGGCAAAGCCCTACAATGCCTACCACCAGATTAGTACCTATGGAATGATAACCTGGAAGTGTATTAAACCAGGTGGCAGAGGTACTGCCTCCACAATTCCATCTTCAATCTCAGGCAGCTGGGAAGTCAGGCATGAAAGCTAGCACTTTGTCTCAGAGCCAAGTGCCTGTCCTACAACAGTGATAAAAAGCACAGAATGAAAACAGAAGGCCCTGTATAGAGGCCACAGCTCATAAACAAAGCCTTTTAACCAGTTCTGCCATCATATAGAGATCTGTCTTCCTGTGAAATATACCCAAGTTTTAGCTGCATCAGTTCCAGCCTTGGAGTGGGGTTGGGTAACAACTGACCTTCTCTGTGGACTGTGCAGGTCTTTGCTATTGTGAGACTCAGATGTGACCCAGCTTATTGCAAGCCTTGATGTCCCTGGGAATGTTTTCACCACCCATCTTTCAACTTTGGATAGCACAGGGAAGTGCTCATAGAAGGCTCTAGAATTGAGAAGGCATTAGGTAGAGACCTGCACTCAAATTTCAGACTCATGGTTCAACCTGCATCATGGGCCTTAGTGTATCCTTCAGACAATACAAGTCTTTGTGGTTATGTGACAGAGGCATGACCTAGCCTAGAATTAGCCATGTGGCCAAGGACCTATGTTCACCACACTACTCCAAATTCAGGCAGCATAGTCTGCTGCAAGACCCCATTCACTTTTGGGAGTAGGACAGGGGAGTAAGCATGAGACTTTATCCCAGAAATTGGTGGTGGACTGGTGAAACCTAATACTGGGAAGATCCTAATGGCCCCTGACGCCAAGGGACAAAAAGGCAGTCAATATAGGTAATGAAAGATTAGGTCAGAATGATAGGGACTTATTTAGGAGAAAATAAAATGCTAATACTATAATGCTAATACTAATACAGTTCCCCCTGCTCCACCTGTTGCCAAGGTGATCTGCCTCCTTGGAATTTTTCCTCCCAGCAGGAAGTAGTAGGAATTGTTAATTAATGCCTCCAGAGCTGTTCTCTTCCTTCCTGGATTACTCATCAGTCAGTAGTCTCTATGCAATTTGGATGAGAAGAGGCCACGAGAAAAAAGAAATTCTACAAAGCATAAAAGGGGCAGACACCCCCACTTCCTCAGACACCCAGCTCTGGGGTCCCTTCTCTTAAGAGAAGTCTATCTCTGCTCTATCCTTTAAATAAAACTTGCTTTCTATGCTTTCCTTGGCATTTCTCAGGTGTTCAATCTTCAGCATCCAGGGAAACAGGATGTGGCCCTGATTGATTCTCTTCACTGGTATCACCCCCATCCCTAGTATTGCCTACATATAGCTACTCTGGAGTAGCTCCACTATCAGGAAAAAAATAACACCAGTGTATCAGAATTCCACTCCACCTAGCATCACTTGTGGCTGCTTGCAGTGGTCTTGAATCACAAGTCTGCCTTAGCAATAGGCAGTCCATATAAGTGTGTGCTTTAGCCTTAATCCATTGTTGAGCTATTCTGAGTGGGCTATGAGCTTGGGGTATAATTACCTTGGCAGCCTTTGAGTCCACATGCGTGACATAGGGGCTGATTCATTGATGGTTATGCTGCTAAGAGCCATAGCGCAGTAGGAATGATGCATGGCATTTTTGGTTGAAAGGTGACACCAGCAAGCCATTGAGATGATAATGATTATGTTAAGAGCTGCATTCAATTGGATATTAGAACCCTGCTGAGCGCCTCAGCCTGCTACTTTGGAGCTCGTGGGCACTCCCAGAGAGTTCCCATTGGTTGGGGAAGTGCGGTAGGAGGGATTTCCGGAGGAGGGATTTCCAGTTGTTGGTTCCTGGAGGAGCCATGTGGTGTTCGGGAGAGTTCCCGGGAAGCGTATGTGGAGTGTGCTGGTGGAGTTCAGAAATAAAGTTTGTTCCTGCTTCAGTGGCTTGTGATTTTGTGCCCAGCCAGACTGCCGCAGTTATGCTGCTCAGAGCAAGGCATAATCCTACAGTATTGGGCCAAAGGTTAATAACCATGAAAGAAACATCTAGTCCTACCCTGATTTCAGGGAGAAGCTTGGGAAAACAGACTAATCTCTTTAGGTACTCTTATTTCTTTCTGAATGATATATGGAGTTCTTGGGAACAATCTGGGCTTGGATTGCCCTTTTATACTGAAACAGTGACAATATGAACAATAGATTCCTGGCAAATCAAGAACTGGGTGCCACCTATTGCTGAATTAGAAGAGACTAAAGGCTCAGAGAAAATAAATAGGCTGCTTAGGAATTATGGAAAGACATTTCAAATGCCAACAATCATCAAGATATTTCAGGAAACCATGACATTTCCTAGTACTCAAAATAAGGAGCTAGAAACTGACCAGGCACTAATTGGTATGGAAGAACTCTCAGAGAATGTGAAAGGACTGTTTTAAACAGATTCAATGAGCTTGAAGTGAACACAGGCAAAAACCTTTCAATTTTCTAGCAGAGAAACATAAAAAAGATGGAAATAATTTTAAAAGTCAAAGAAAAAATCTTGTACTGAAAAATATAGTCAGCAAAATTTAAAAGACAATAAAAGCATCAATAGCAGGATATACCAACCAGAAGAAACAGTGATTCTAAAGACAGACATATCTGAAAATACACAGCTGAAAGAGATAAAAGAAAGCAGA
This sequence comes from Marmota marmota marmota, assembly GCF_001458135.2. Lineage (NCBI taxonomy): Eukaryota > Metazoa > Chordata > Mammalia > Rodentia > Sciuridae > Marmota > Marmota marmota. The sequence continues at coordinate 6,558,605 of NW_026000316.1, forward strand.
GTAATGAAGGAGATCATTGGCTGACTGCTGCTAATCACCCACTTTTTGTCCATTTGGCTGCCTTTAGCCTACCATCGCCCTCTGTCCTTCATCCACCAGCCAAGTGCCCACCATTGGCCTACAGACCACCCACAGACTGTCCATAGACCACCCACTGCCTGTTGATGCCTGGAAGTCCATTGTCAGGCTATCTGCAGTTTTGTTTACAAGTGGCTGCCATAGCTGGGACATCGACCAGGGCCTGGGAGTCCAGGGCCAAGGGGCCTGCAGGTTTGTTGCTACCACCGCCACCATCTCAAGGCATGGCTGCCTCAGTTTGGGGACCCTAACCTGGCCTAGAGATAAATTGTGGGGGTACTTGCATGTCTGGTTGCAACTAAGGTCCTCCTGCTGGATGTGCTAGTGACCACCATCTGGCTGCCTCTTTGCAGGGTTGCTCTTTTGGGTGCGCACAGCCCTGAAGGTTTCTTCTCCTCAAGGTGAAATTACATTGAGATCTTGGGACTGCAGCAGGGGAGAGCCTCTGAATGGGAGACAGGACCTAACAAGCCTATGGAATGCAAGCGACTGGGGCTGTTCCCCAGGGGATAGCACAGGTTGAAGAAACTGGAGAAAACCAGGCTCTGTCCAGCTCATTGAGTCCAGAAGTGGACAGCGATGGAAGGAGCCAGCTACAATGGGTAAGAAGACTGGAAGGGAGCATGAGGGCATCTTGCTATCAGCTCACCCAGCCAACTGGTCTGGCACCCACCAGACTGGAGCTACCATAAAACTTCAGACAACCCGACCTACTGGTGGAGAAGGTAAGCTGAGAAAAATTTTGAAAGACAATGGAAGCAATCGTTCAATATTCTATTGATACTTTCCTTTTTTTTTCTGCTTTCTTTTTCCTTTTGCCCTCTCACATCTCTGCCATCTTTGAATCCAAATATTTTTGATGCATCAATTTATTGAGGAATTCAATGTCTGAATACTATATTACATTTTTGTTGTGTATCCTTATGTATTTATCTTTTAAAATAATCTGTATATATTTTTCTGTCACTTATCTGTCTCCCTGGATTCTCTTTCTCACTTCTCTCATAGTAAAAACTATTAATTCTTCTATTAATTCTTCCTTTGCTCTTACTATGAATTTTTTCCTCTATCTTCTCTTCTTCTCCCTCATGAACATCATATCCTACACTACTTCTGTTCCCTCTTTGTCCATCATTTGAAATGGTTAACACTTTTAGCAAACTTATTGTTTATATTGTAGACAATAATTGAACACATCATTTCTGTTTATTGTGACAAAATTGTAGACAACTTAATACTATCTATTTGGTTTAAGGTTGCATATTGTTTGCATTGTGTGCTGTTAATATTGGTCTCCCTCTCAAAGGTGAGGTACTGGAAGACTTCAGGCACACTATAAGACTACAAGGTTGAAACTGTACTCCTTTGGATTAATGCCACTAAATGGGAAAACAAACAAACAACATGAAAATGCAAGGGAACAAAGCACCTCAAACAAGATGTTCCAACAGTAGAATTCATAGACAATACAGTAGAAGATATATCAGAGAAGGAGTTCAGAAGGTACATAGAGAGACATATTTTCAAAATAAAGGGTGGTATCACAGAAAAAATACAATAAATGAAAGATTACATAGATAAACAGGCATAGATTATAAAATGGAATTAAGCAGGAAATCCTTGAAATGAAAGAAACACAAAACCAAATTAAAAATTCAATAGAAAGTATCACCAACAGACTAGACCACTTGGAAGACAGAACCTCAGACAATGAAGACAGAATATATACTCTGGAAACTATAGTTGATCACATAGTGAAAACAGTAAGAAACCATGAACATAACTTCCAAGAAATATCTGATAACACGAAAAGACCGAATTTAAGATTTATTAGACTAGGCAAAGGTGTGGAAATACAAACCAAAGGAATGCAAAATCTTTTCAAGGACATAATATAAGAAAATTTCCCAAATCCATAAAATGGAAAATCAACTATAAGAGGCTTACATGACTCCAAATGCACAAAATCATAACATACCCACATGGGACCCCAAATGTACAAAATTGCAGCAGACCCACACCAAGGCACTTCATACTGAGAATGACATACAGAATAAGGATAGAATTCTAAAAGCTGTGAGAGAAATAAATCAAATTACATATATGGGGAAAACAATTCAGATCTCAGCTGATATTACAAATCAGACCCTTAATGACAGGAGGTCCTGGAATAACATACATCAAGCTCTTAAAGAAAATGGATGCCAACAAAGAATTTTATATCAATCAAAACTAAGCTTCAGATTTGAAGGAGAAATAAAAACCTTCCATGATAAACAAAATTTAACAGAAATCACAACTAGAAAGCCTGCATTACAGAACATTGTCAGCAAAATACTCCATGAGAAGGATATGAAAATAAGCCATGAAAACAAACAAAGGGAGGAACTACACTAAAGAAAAAGCCAATCAAAGGAGAAACTAAGTCAAGGTAAGAACAAAATATAAACCAAAATGACTGGGAATACAAATCATATCTCAATAATAACCCTGAATATTAATGGCCTAAATTCATCAATCAAAGACATAGACTAGCAGATTGGATTAAGAAACAAGATCCAACAACATGAAGTCTCCAAGACACTCACCTCTTAGGAAAAGACATGCACAGACTGAAGGTGAAAGGTTGGGAAAAAAAAATACTTTCATGAACTGCGCAAACAAGCAGGAGTTTCTGTCTTCATATAAGAAAAAGTCGACTTCAAACCAAAGTGAGTCAGAAGTGATATAGAAGGACATTTCATACTGCATAAGAGAATCATATGTCAACAAGACATAAAAATAAGAAACATAAATGCCCCAAATAATGGAGCATTTACAAACATCAAACAAACTCTTCTCAATTTCAATAATCAAATAAACCACTACACAAAAATACTGGGTTACTTTAATATGCCTCTCTCACCACTGGATAGATCTTCCAAACAAAAAGTAAACAAAGAAACTATAGAACTAAATAATGCAATCAATGATTTATACTTAACAGACATATATAGAATATTTCATCCATCACCAAATGAATACACCTTCTTCTCAGCAGCACCTGAATCCTTCTTTAAAATAGACTATATGTAATCCCACAAAGCAACTTTTAGCAAATAAATAAATAAAATATTACTCTGCATTCTATTAGATCATAATGGAATGAAATCAGAAATTGATGATAAAATAGAAGCTACTCCAATAACTGGAAACTAAAAAATATGCTATTGAATAAAGAACAGAAAACAGAAGAAACCAAGGAAGAAAAAATTTAAAGTACTTATATGTAAATGAGAACACCAATAGAACATATCAAAATCTGGGACACTATGAAGGCAGTACTAAGAGGAAAGTCCATTGCATTGAGATCATTCATCAAAAGAATAAAAAAGCAACAAATAAATGACCTAAAATCATATCTCAAAGCCCTAGAAAAAGAAGAACAAATCAAAAGCAAAAGCAAATAATTAAAATTAGAACTGAAATCAATGAAATTGAAACAAAAGAAACAAAAAAAAACTGGCAAAATAAAATGTTGGTTCTTTGAAAGAAAAATAAAATTGTTAAACTCTTATCCATGCTAATGAATAGAAAGAGAAAACTCAAATTTCTAAAATTTATGAAGAAGAAGGAAATATCAAAATAGGCACTACAGAAATACAGAAGAAACTATTTTGAAAATTTATACTAAAATAAAATAGAATATCTCAAAACCATCCACAAATTTTGACAGACATATAATCTACCCAAACAGAATCACGAGGATATACATAATTTAAGCAGATCAATTTCAAACAATGAAATAGAAGACATCATCCAAAGCCAAAAAACCAAGTAAAGCCCAGAACCTGATGGACTCTCAGTTGAGTTGTACAAGACTTTTGAAGAAGAATTAATAGCAATACTCCTCAAATTATTCAATGAAACAGAAAAAGAGAAAGCCCTTCCAAACTCATTCTATGAGCCTAGTATCACCCAAATAACAAAGCCAGACAAAGACACACCAAGGAAAGAAAACTATAGAACAATATCTCTGATGAGCATAGATGCAAAAATTCTCAATAAAATTTTAGCAAAACACATACAAAAACATCCAAAAAGATAGTGCACCACGATCAAGTGTTTGTGGCTCAGTGGTAGAGCGCTCATTTAGCACATGTGTGGCCTTGAGTTTGATCCTCAGTATCACATAAAAATAAATAAATAAAATAAATATATTTTAAAAATACTCAGTATCACTAATTAGGGAAAAGAAAATCAAAATCACCACTTCTTTTCTATACTAGAAGTCCTAAACAAAGTAATTAGGCAAGAAAAAGAAATCAATACATTCTTCAAAAGGAAAAAAATATGGAATCATTTCCATTTAGTGATGACATAATCCTATTTGTAGAAAAATTCTAACAACTCCAGAAAAAAATCTTCCAGAACTGATAAAAAAATTCAGTAAAATTGTGCAATAAAAAAAAATCAATAGTAAAAATTCAGTCACATTTCTATATGTTAATAATAAAAGATCTGAAAAGCAAATTAAAAATACAATACTATTTACAATTTAACATTGAAAGTAAAATTCTATATACTGAAAATTATAACACACTAATGAAAGAAATTAAAGACTATACAAATAAACTGCAAGATGTCCCATGTTCATGATTAGAAGAATATTATTTAATTGTCCATATTATTCAAGGTGATAGACAGATTCAATTTGATTTCTTTTCAAATCTTACTATATTTCTTCACAGAATTAGAACAAAATCTTAAATTCCATGGTAACCACAAAAGATCCCAAATAGCCAAAACAATCTTGATTGAAAGGAACAAGACTGGTGGCATCATACTCCCTAATTTCAAAAGAGTGTAAATCAAATGGAATCAAATCAGTATGATACTAGCATAAAAACAGACATATCAACCAATAGAAAAGGATAGAAAGTCCATAAAAAACTTATATGTTTATGACATATTTATTTTTTTATTTAAATTTTTCAATTTTATTCTGTTATTATTTTTGTGGTTCTGAGGATTAAACACAGGGTCTCTTGAATGCTGAGCAAGCACTCCACCGTTGAGCTATAACCCCCACCTCTGGCATATTTATTTGTTTTTATTTTTATTTTTAATTTTTTTTGTAATTATAGGTGGATAGGATACCTTTATTTTATTTGTTGGTTTTTATGTGGTGCTGAGGAATGAACCCAGTGCTTCACACATTGTAGGCAAGTGCTCTACCACTGGGCTACAACCACAGCCCTGGAATATTTATTTTTGACAGAGTTGCCAAGAACACACAATGAGTAAAGGAGAGGCTCTTCAATAAATCTGGCTGGGAAATCTGTCTATTAATTTGAAAATGTTGGATCCATATACTATTCAAAAAAATCAAATCAGAATGGATTATAAATGTAAACATAAAAACTGAAACTAAATTTACTGGAAGATAATGGAAAAAAATCCATGAAACTGCTCTGGAAATGATTATTTAGGTATCACTTTGAAGGCACAAATGCAAATGCAAACATAGATAAATGGGATGATATTAAACTAAAAATTCTACATAGGAAGCAGTTAAAAGCAGACAAAACAACCAAAAGAATGGGAGAAAATATTTAAAACCAATAATCTGATAAAGGGTTAATTTTAAAATATACAAGCAACTCAACTCAATAGCAAGAAAATATCCAAATTAAAAATAGGCAAGGATGTTAACAGGCTTTTTTATTGAGACATTATTGCTATACATCTTTATGGGGTACATTATAGTAATTCAGTAAATGTATACAAAGTATAATAAAAAAATAAGGATAATAAAAAACTCCATGTCTTTAAACATTAATCCTTTTTATGTACCGGGAATTTTATAGTTTTTTCTAATTAAATCAAAATATAGAGTTCTGTAACTATAGTTAACCTACTGTGCTAAAGAATCAAAAGCAATTCCTCCACTTTGTGTTTAGGTGTCACTTGAACTTTCTGCACCTCTCTTCGATGTCCTTCCCGTCTCTGGTGGACTATTTTTCCATTCTTCTCTGTAAGATTGACTTATTAGTTTCTACAAATGAGTGAGTACATGTGGTATTTGTTTTCATATCTGTCTTATTTTACTTAGTATAATTATCTCCAGTTCTATCCTTGATGAACTTCAGTTTCATTTCAGTTGCTGCAAAAGACAGGATTTCATTCTTTTTTTTATGGTGAAATAGTGTTCCCTTTAGTATATATACCACATTTTCTTTATCTATTCTTCCATTGAAAATCATTGGTTCAGTCAGATTTTTCATTTTTGTGTAAAAAACCTGACAAAAACAACTTTAGAGGAGGAAAAGTTTATTTGGGGGCTCATAGTTTCAGAGGTCTCTATCCATAGATAGCTGGCTCCATTCCTTAGGGCTTCAGGTGAGGCTGAACATAATGGCAGAAGAGTGTAGTGGAGGGAAACAGTTCACATGATGATCAGAAAGGAGAGAGAGAGAGAGAGAGAGAGAGAGAGAGAGAGAGAGAGAATGAATTCACTTGTCAGATACAAAATATATATTCCAAAGCCATGCCACCAATGCCCACCTCCTTCAACCACACCCTGCCCACCCTCTCTCAGTTAATCCCATCAGGGGGTTAATTCACTGATTGGGTTAAGACTCTCATAACTCAAACATTTCTTCTCTAAACCTTCTTGCATTGTCTCATACACAAGCCTTTGCAGGACACATCACATCCAAATCATAACATTCTGCCCATGGCCCCCCAAAACTCATGACCATCACACAATGTAAAATATATTTTGTCCGTTTTCAAGAGTTCCCAGTTTCAACAGTTCAAGATAGCCCCAAAGCTCAAGTCCAAAGTCTCCTCTGAGACTCAGGCAATGTTGTATCATAAAAATAAAAAATGGTTTACAAGTATCCAATATTTAAAGGCACAAAGGCACAGAGTAAGCATTTCCATTCACAAAACAGGAGCATATAAAGAAGGGATAGGATAAAAGCAAGACTGAAATCCAACTGGGCAAACAAGTCCTGTGGCTCCATGACCAGCATCTGTGGTGCATGGCATGGTGATATCTGTCCAAAGTGCTTGCATGGCTCCACCCCTGTAACCTTGTTTGTTGCAGTCCAAGTGGCCTTTCTGTTGGCTTGTCTCTGCTCAATTCCTGTAGCTTTCCTCAGCGGACCTTCCACAGCACTGGCATTTCTTATCTTGGGGATCTCCACTGCAGCTTTACTTCATCCTCACATCTTCACACATCACTCTCTCAGGGGCTGCTACAAGGACTGACCCTGCTGTCCTTTGCCTTGCCTCCCAGGCCTTCCTTTGAAATCTTGGTGGAAGCCTCATTACCCTCTAACTCCAGCTTCCTGCATTCCCAGTGAGTCAGGACCACATGTTTGACACTAAGGCCTGCAGCCATCTTGAGCAGTAGCCAATTCTCCAGGGACCCTTAGTGCCTGGGTAGCTGAGCAAGTTGAAAAATTTTCCTAGGTCCCCTTGTGAAAGAAGAGTACCACACTTGTTTCTTCTCAAAAGAATTTTTATTTTTACTTCCTTCAGTCTCAGATGGATATGATCTTGCCAATTCCAGCTAATTGGTAGTAGGTGGATTGCATTGGATTGTTTCCGTTATGTTCTGGTCAGTGATGTTCCCACTCTGCCACTTTGAGAGTTACTCTTCTGGTTGGAGAAGGGAGTTACTCTGCTGACTGAGATGGTTGATACAAATTATAAAGAGGAAATTGGACTAATCCTCCATCATGAAGTCAAGGAGGATTATTTCTGGACCATAGGAGATTCCTTAGGGTGTCTCAGTATTATCATGCCCTGTGATTAAAATGTCAATGGAAGCAAGAATATTAATCATCCACACTCTTCAGCAAAGAAGACTTGGTTCACTCTACCAATTATATAGTCATATCTGGCTAAGGTACTTGCTGAAGGCCAAGGGAATATGGAATACTAGTTGAAAAAGGTAAACAGCTCTAACCACGTATCTAGTTAACAAAAAGGAGGACTATAATTGTTAGGAGTAATATCTATTTTGTTATAAATATGTTTGGGTATCTAAGTAAATATCAAATAAATATTTTCTTCCCTTTCTTATCTCATTATCATATAACATAACATTATTTTATTTATTTCATAGTTTTTAAGTATTGTTAATGCCATAATATTTAAGTTATGGTATATCAAGAAGAAGAGAGAATGTCATCCAAAGATTTTGCATTCTCTTCTGGGAAAGAATTAGTGCATTTTCTATTGTACACAGGATGGTTATATCACATTGGATGGAAATAAGACCATGTTATTTGGAAATTAGGTATGATTTCATGGGATGTGTATGAGTGTCAAAGTGAGAAGTGATGGATTTTTAAAAAATTGTTCTTTCTTGGGGCTGGGGTTGTGGCTCAAGTGGTAGAGTATTTGCCCATCAGGTGTGAGGCACTGGGTTCCATTTTCAGTACCACATGAAATAAATAAATAAAATAAACGTATTGTGTCCATCTACAACTAAAAAAAATATTTAAAAAATTGTTCTTTCTAGATATACATAGAGTGTATTTTGATATATTAAAGGACATAGAATAAGTTTAACTTGTTCAAATTAGGATCGCACTACTGTGGTTGTATCTGATGTGTAGTTACATTGGTTGTGTTTTCATATAAGGATAGGAAAGATATGTCATATTCATTCTACTACCTTTTCTCTTCACATTCCCCCTCCCTTCCCTTCATTCCCCTTGTGTATTCCAATGGGCTTCTATTAAAAGTGATGGATTTTTTTTCTTTTAATATTTATTTTTTAGTTGTAGTTGGACACAATACCTTTATTTCACTTATTTATTTTTATGTGGGCTGAGGATCAAACCCAGGGTCTGGCACAAGCTAGGCGAGGGCTCTACCGCTGAGCCACAATCCCAGCCCCCAGAATTGATGGATTTTAATGGTCAGCTTTTTGTGTCAACCCAACTAGGCTATACAGCACAGATATTTGGTCAAATATAAGTTTAGATGTTGCTATGAAGTTATTTTCTTAATTAGGTTAACATTTAAATCAATAGACTTTCAGTAAGTCAGAATAGCTTTCATAATGTAGATAGCATAACCTAATTAGTTGAATAGTTTAATATGAAAAATACTTTGTTTTCCCCCAGGAAAAGATAATTCTACCTTCAGACTGATGTCATACTTAAGCTGCAATATCAACACTTTCCTGGATCTCTGGCCTTCTGACTAACTCTGGAGATTTTTGATTTTCCAGCCTCCACAATTGCAGAAATTGATTCCTTAAAATATCTATTTATCTTTCATCTATCAATCTGTCTATCTATATATCTATCATTTCTATCCATCTATCCATCTAATATCAATACTGTTTTTCCAGGGAACTCTACCAAAAATACATTATGCAGTTATAAAAATGAATGATCTATTGATTATTCTGTCTCTATCTCCAGAGACATACTCAGTGAAAAAGAAATCTATCAATCTCAAAGCTTGTATACTATATAATTCTAAATATACAATAATCCTAAATAACAATAGTAAAGCAATGGAAAACTGATTAGTAGTTTCCAGAGTTCAATAAAGTGATGGGGTTAGGAGGAAATGGAAGTGACTATAAAATGGCAACACAGCAATCATTGTGGTAATGGATATACTTCCTATCTTGCTTATGTAAATATTGATATCCTGGTTGTAACATTGTATTGTAGTTTCAAAAATTGTACAATTAGGGGAAAAGGGTGATGATTATGCAGGATTTCCTTATAGTATTTTCTTACAACAAAATTGAATCTAAATTTATATAAAATAATAATTTTAATTAAAAATCCCTTTTCTTCTATACAATTTCAATGGACAATTTAAAACTTAAATTAAAGAATCACAAAACATCAATAAAATAAATTTAACAAATTAAGTGTGATAATTATACTCTGAACATCTGAAAACCTTCTTGAAATTAATTCAAGATAGTTTAAATAAATGGAAATGTATCCCATAAGTATTTGCCAAAATGCATAATGTAGCTCTTTGCATTATCTCAAATCAATACACAGATTCAATACATTCTCTTGTAAATTCCCAGCTGCTGGATTTTCTCCAGAATTTGAAAAACTGATCCTAAAACTTATATGGAATTACAGACTCAGAATTGCCAAATAAGTCTTGAAAAAGGATAAAGTAAAAGAATTCACACTTTCCAATTTTAAATCTTACTATAAACTAACAGTTATCAAGCCGTGTGGTACTGATATGAAGATAGGCACATAGATCAATGAAATAGAATTAAGAATTTAGAAATAAAGTAAAACATACATTGTGAATTGTTTTTCGGTTACAGTTCTGAATACAGAAAGGAAGAGAGAATGGTCTTTCAAGAAATGGTGCTGTAGCTGGGTGCAGTGATGCATGCTTGTTATTCCATGGACTCAGGAGGCTGAGGCAGGAGAATCTCAAGTTCAAGGCCAGCCTCAGCACCTTAGCAATGCCATAAGCAAGTTAGTGATACCCTGTCTCAAAATAAAAACTAAGGGCTGGGGTTGTATTTCAGTTGTAGAGTGCTTTCCTAGAATGTGTCACATACTGGGTTCAATTCTCAGCACCATATAAAAATAAATAAATTGAAAGAGGGTATTGTTTTTATCTACAGCTAAAAACAAACAAACACACACACAAACAAAACCTAAAAAGGGCTGGGGATGTGGCCCAGTGGTTTAGCACCCCTGTGTTCAATCCCTTGTAACAAAATGAATAAATAAACAAAATTTAAAAATAAGAAAAAGAAGTGATGCTGACAACTGGTTGACCACAGGCAAAAGAATGAATTTGGACTCCTACCTTATATCACAAATAAATTTTGTAAAAACGGATCATAGATCTAAAAAAAAAGCTGAAAATATAAAACTTTTATAAGAAAACAAAAGTAAGTCTTCATGATCTTGGTTAGGCAACATAGAAACACAGCAACAAAAATATCAAGGTATAACTTAAGCCTTATCAAAATTAAAAATGTATGTACTTCATGTGATATTCTCAAAAGATTGAGAGGACAATAAGCTAAAGGGAGAAAAAAATGCATAAAATATATTGTAGGTAAAAGAATTATATCCAGAATACCTGAATGACTTCTGTAATTTAATTATATAAAGAAAAATAAATCATTTTAAAATGTGCAAAGGATTTGAATGACAATGTAAATGTGCTAATAAACACTTGACAGAGATGTTTAACATCATTAGTTGTCTGGGAAATGCAAATGAAAAGCCCAAAGAAGTGCAACTTTGCACCCTACAGAATGTTTCAAATAAAAAAATACAAACAATAGCAAGCATGGGTGAAGATGTGGAAAAATTGATAGCTTCTTATCCTGTTGGAAGGAATGCCAAAAGTTGTAGACACTTCAAAAAATACCTGAAAGTTTCTCAAAATATTATGCATAAAATTACTATTCAACTCAACAAATATATTCTTATTTATCTACCCAAGAGAAATTAAATTGTGTGCAATCAAAAATTTCCTTTAAATGTTTGTTCATAGCAGCATTATTCATATTACTCAAAAAGTAGAAATGACTCAAATATTCATCAACTGATAAATGTTTAATAATGTCTATCTGTGTGCATGCACATGCACACTGGACAGAAAAAGATCTGAGACCATGAAAAGCAATTAATTACTAATACTTGCTATAATATTGATTAACCTTGAAAATTTTGCATTGAGTAGTAAAGGCTACATATTATATGTTTCAATATATTGAAATGTACAGGGTAGACACATTAGTAGAAATAGTAAAAGGGTGGTCACATAGGGCAAGATGAGAGGGTAGGGGTGAATGCTAATTGGTATAGGGTTTCTTTGTGTGGTAATGTAATATTTACTAATACATTTGAATGGTACCCTTTTAATGTATGAACTTTATAATATTTAAATTATAATTCAGCAAAGGTATTACAACATAATAAAGTGTTTTACAACTAACATCAAAACAGAGAAAAATTTGTGTACATTTCTTTCTGTCAGTGTTCTTATTTCATATAGGATACCATTTTGTAGTATTCTGACCTGCAAAGTTACAGTTTTACCATTTTGCTAACTCTGTTTTTCTGTACTTTCTTCAATGTGGTCATTTACTCATTTGTAAAGTTAATTTCTTATTTTTCTGTTTTTATTTGATTTTATGTTCTCCCCTGTCCTGGTTGATTTTAATTCTTAGTTTACTTTTGATGCTGATGAAGTATTCTGAAAGTCAAAACTATGTAAAAAGTGATAGAGACACAGCCTTCCTTTGCCTTTATTCTTTTAAAATTTATCACATTCTCCCATATTACTACAACAATGCCACCTAACCCATGTTAGATAACTCATTTCCTATTTCTGCCTTGCTCTTTCTGTATTTCTTTTTGCACAAATTAACAGATATCGGTGTACTTTCTCATATATCCTTCTTATTAAATACATTATATACTTATTTCACAACTGTAAAATTATCCATTATAATTATGTACTAAGGTGTACTCATGCAGTCTTTCATGTATGGATTTTCTTTCATTTTAATATTATAATACTGTATGATTCAATATTGTAATATTGCATATTTGTTTCCTTTCCACCAATAGTTAATAAAAGTGCTTGCTTCTCTAAAACCTTGAAAATAGAATGTATTTTCATGGTTTTTAATTTTACAATATTCTATGTATGAAATGATTTTTTATATATTTATTTATTTAATTTATTTATTTTTTTATGTTGTGTTAAGGATCGAACACAGTGCCTCACACTTACCAGGCAAACACTCTACCAATGAGATACAACGCCAGCCCTGAAATGATATTTCAATGCTGTTTTAATTTACTTTTATCATAAATGTATAAAATCATTTTGCTATATTTGAGGGCTAGTTTATTTTTTTCCTATAAATTATATATTGACTTTTTTTCTATTTTCTATCTGCATTTTGGTTATTTGTTACAAAATTTAAAAATTTGTAACAATATTTCATACAGCCTATTTTTAAATGTGTTTCAGAATAATTTAATGAAAGCAAAAATTAAAATATCAAACTACACTACAAATGTGAATTCTTAAAACTAGATATAATTCATAAGGCCTGATGACAGCACATAACTGTTTAAAGTTAGGTGAATTGAGTTTGAGGGCAAAATTAGAATGCAAAATTGTTTCTATATCTTCTTAGAGTAAAAGGAAATAGGATTAGTTTTTCAATAAAGAGTTTCAGGGCAATAGGGGACTTAATTTATTATACATCAATATATTTTCAGTATTCAAGTAAAATCTTCCAGTAGCAAATGTATTTACCTATTAAGTTTTATACAATGAGAGATTCAGTTTTATAAGCTAGATTTATTGAATCATGGGACTGTTAAGGTCCCTCTAGAAATTATCACATTCTATATCTTCAAAAATGATATTGTGTGCAACGTACACATAGAATTATTCTAACTTTAAACATGAACAGAAGAGATTTTTGCTATTTCTCTATGGTAGCATTTTTTAAAGTGTCAGAGCCCTCATATTTGTTCTAATTCAGGAAAACTTCTGAAAAATTTGGTCAAAATACTTAATAGTTTAGAATATTTCTTCTAGTCCCATCATATCATAGTTAAGCATATTCTGAATAATTTGATCTTATTTATAAAGGTCATTTCCCATAATTTTATTCATTATGATTATTCCTTCCTGGACAACTTCAAAAACTATAATCTTTGCTGGGTAAGATTCCTTTGTACAAAATTCACAAAATGAACAAACCTAGACTTTCTAAAATCATCTGCTTTATATTTAGCTGCTTATACCAGAAGTTCTAAATAATGTTTGTAGGAAACACTTTTTATATGGAAACTAGTACAAGAGAAAGAAGAGGTAATAGATCAGAAACTTTGAAGGATATTTTTAAGTGCAAATTAAATCTAACAAAATAAATCGCTTCCAGTATCAACATGTTCTCTCCTTTGAGGTGAAATAGATCCATATCTTTCAAAGACAGGTAGAGAATATTTATATTTTCAAACTGTATAACAAACCCTGTCATATGCCCTGTGTGTTTATACTAGCCCACATGTAGCAATGCTTTCTCTTATTTTTCCTGAAATTTATTGTTTAATAAAGTTTCAAGAGAATAATCCAATGTTTTGGAACACATTATTTGTTGAATAAATATGCATTCAGGCTTCTCAGTTTTTCCTTTGTAGCAGATTTTTAGTGAGGCAAAATTATGAACAGTAAAATGCACAGGTTTTCTGTTCAATGAGTCTTAACAAATATACATACCTATATTACCAACACCCCAATAAAAAATTTCTTCCCTCACCCAAAGCATCTCTGTGCTACTTTCCAGCTAATCCATTTCTCCACAAAAGGAGCTGCTGTTTTTATTTGTATCAACATGGGGTAATTTTGCTTTTTCTTGACTTGTTCACCTTCTTCACAAATCTGTGGTTTTGTACACTCCAATTCAATTTAAGAAATGTTTATGGAAGATTTTAATGAAAACATAACCAATACCATGTTTGTTCTTATATCATATCTGTGCTCTCCTCTTGATCCTTATAGCTTCCCTGTTCCTGCTTCATCACATTATGTTTTTGATCCTGACACACAATAACTGGAAATAGTACACCTTGTTTCAGTCAAAGATGAGTTTGTACAAAAACAGCAGAATGTTTCATATTTATTAACAAAATCTTTCTGGCCTTCCCATCATATATTGGCTCTATTTGTACTGTAGGAACATTTTTTATCAATGTTCATAGTAATACCTAGATGTGTATAATTTTATGATGGAATTCCAGATACAAAAAAAGATATGTTCCTAAATACATAAAAGGTAAAGGTAATTTTTAATAGTAGTAAAAAAATTCACAAATTGGTATAAATGTGTTAACTGCTTCATGAATTATAAGAGATGAGAAAAATCATAAAGTTTTCCTGAGTATAATCAGAGAAATTTATATCTTTGAAATTGTTATTTTAAAATATTCTGCAACAAAAATACTGATCTTTGTAAACCATCAAAGACAGAATTTAATAAATCCATTAAAAGTGTCAGTTGGATATGAGAATTGATTTGATTGTAGTGCATAATATCAGTTACATTTATATGTTATATGGCTCTATCTATGAGATGGCCTCACAACACACATTTTTAAAAATTATTTTCACACACACACAATGAAAAAACAGCTCTCATATTATTTTAGGGCTTGATGCTTTCCCTCAAGTTGCTTATAAACCTAGTAAAAAAGACTGTTGAATATTCATACCATATAAGCAGACTAAGACAAATAATTATCAGTATTCTGATCAGGGCAAAAGGACTGCAGAACAGAAATTATACAGATATATTTTATAAAGTTCTGAGGGTTATTCTGCAAGTGATCATATAGTTTTCTAAATAATGGTGTTGCATGACAGATGAAGTTATAGAAGCATTCCTTATGTTGAAATTTACTTAATGAGAAGCATAAGGTAGGAAAAGAATGTATATAAGAAAAAGTGTTATATTTAGGTACTCATTAAGGATTTTGTTGGGAGCTGACAAATTATCAGTATACTGAAGTAGAAATTGATTCTTGAAGAAGAATATCCTTTGGAAAATTCATTTTTTGTGATATAAGTTCCCCAATAGTTGTAATATTAGTATGCTTCTTAATCCTACATCATTTTTTATTCCTCAACCTTCACTAGATTCATTTACGTGACATTTGTAAATTCTTTCATTGCAAGTCATGCATATAAAATCCTGATGCAATAGAAAACACAAAAGCACTGCATTTTTAAAAACACTGTATTACCCTTAGAATGAAACTGTTGCCAAAATTTGTTAAAAGTCATTTTGCATCTTATCAGGATTTATATTTTATTTTTTTATGAATAGGACACAGATAAAATATAGATAAATATATATGAAAGTCAAAGTTGTGATGTTTTTTCATGTGAAGAGGAGGTATCATGGTTGAATGATCCTATCATACTATATATTGTTTATCATACTATATATATATATATAACCTTTATCATACTATATATTGTTAAAGGTTTAATTTAATGTTCCACTCATCAGATTATAGACCAAATATTCACGGCCTTACACCAAGAAGTATGATCCAGTCTCTTTTTTAATTTGTAGGATATTCCAATCATTGGTGAGTTGTCTTGTACTGGAGATCTTAGCATGTTTGCTCTGAGATGGAATAATCTTTTTGTTAACAATATATTGAGCCTATGTTTTCTTATTTACTCATGTATACTGTGGCTCTGTCATTATACTGTAAAGTAGATTATTGTAATACAGTGTTGCTATACAGGAAACTAGGCTTAAAATATAAGTAGATACTTTTGTCTTTCCTGAACTTTTCCATGTAAAATTTGTATCATTTATTCACTTATTTGTTTATTTATTTATTTATTGGTACAGGGGATTAAACTCAGGGGCACCCAACCACTGAGTCACATCCCTAGCCATTTTTTGTATTTTACTTAGAGACAGGGTCTCACTGACTTATTTAGTGCCTTGATAACTTGCTGAGGCTGGCTTTTGAATTCACAATTCTCCTGCCTCAGCCTCCTGAGCCCCTGGGATTACTGGAGTGCAAAACCATGCCTGGATGCATCATTTAATTTTTTTTGAGGAAAATAAAAACAGATGGAAAAACCAGTGTGTGTTCAAGGCAGTAATGATCACTTATGAATATCTGCATTTATCATATTCAAGGAATTGTATTTGTTACAAAAATAATTCAGTTAATTTGCAAGATAACTATGCAAAATAATTTTCTACTATACCAAGATTTTATATGCATGAGTATCAAATGATGTTATTCACTGAGTTTTTGTTTGTGCTTTCGTGTCATATACAGGAAACCATTGTGGAGAGCAATAAAAATTCATCATATGTATATATCACATTTCTCTATTTATCTGTTGATAGACATTTAGGTTATTTCCACATCTTGGATATTATGTATCATGGTGCATTGAACATAGTACAGAACCTATCGTATAGAAAAGGAGACTGACTTTGAGAGAGAATTGTGCCAAGATCAGGACTAGGGTATGTATGATTCCAAGAATAATTCTCTTTCTGCTGCACCATGTAATGTGTATCATACTTTGAAAAATTTGTTGTAGTCAGCTTTTTCGCTGCTGTGACTAAAAGATCTTACCAGAACAATTTCAGGAAAGGAAAAATTTATTGGGGGCTCACAGTTTCAGGGGTCTCATTCAATAGAATGCCGGCTCCATTTCTAGAGGCTCCAGGTGAGGAAGAACATCATGACAGAAGAATGTGATGAGGCAAGCAGCTCATGTGATTATCAGGATGCAGAGAAATATACAAAATAAATACCCCAAAAGCATGCCCCCAATGTTCCTCCTCCAGCCACACCCAGCCCGCCTTCAGTTACCACTAAATTAATCCCTATAAGGGGATTAATTCACTGATTGGGTTAAGACACTCACAACCCAATCATTTCTCCTCTGAACCTTCTTGCATTTTCTCATGCATGAGCTTTTAGGGGACAACACACATACAAACCATAACAACATTAACATAGTAAGCTTATTTTTCCTGGAGCATTATTAAATATGTAGGAGGCACTGTAATTGAGTGACATTTTATTGTTTATTGTCTATTCATCTGTTGGTAGACTTTGAAGTTGTTTTCACAACTTGGCTATTATGAATTATGGTGCAACAAACACAGAATTACAGGTATCTGTTCAACACGCTAATTTCAATTGCTTTGGATATATATCCCAAAGTGGGATTGCTGGATCATATGGTAGTTTTATTTTGAGTTTTGTTAAGGAAATTTCATGTCATTTTCTCTAGCAGCTGCACTAATTTACATTCCCATCAATAGTGCACAGGGTTACAATTTCACCACATCCTCATCAACATTTGTTAACTTTTGAGTTTTTTATAATGGTTCCCAATGGGTATTATGTGATAACTCATTGTGATTTTGAATTGCCTTTCCTTATGATTAGTGATATTGAGTATTTTATGTATTTTGTATGTCAATTTTGAAAAAAAAGTCTGTTTAATTCCTCCCCCCTTTTTTTAATTGAGCTATTTAGATTGGATTTTTGTTTGTTCTGCTTTGCTTTTTGCAGTTGAGTTGTAAAAATTCTTTATGTATTTTGGATACTAACTCCTTATCAGATACGTGGTTTGCAGATATTTTTTCCCTATTCTCTATGTTGCTTTTTCGCTCTATTCATTGTTTATTTTGGTGCATAGAGCAAGGTACAGTTACTTATTTTTTGATTTTTTCATTCATGCTTTTTTTGTCATACCCAAGAAATGATTTTGGGAGCCAATTTAAAGTCCCCAAACTTCTTATGTTTTCCTCTAAAAGCATTGTGGTTTCAGATTTTATGTTTAAGTTTAATCTATTTTCAGTTGATGTTTGTGAATGGTGAAAGATAAGGACCCAATTTTATTCTTTTACATACGGCTATCCAATTTGCCCAATACTATTTGTTGAAGAAATTCTTTCCTCATTCTGTTCCATAGGTGCTCTTTGTGAAGATCAATTGGCTGTATATGAATAGGGCTTTTTTATGGTCTTTTTGTTCTGTTCCACTTGTCTATGTGTTTGCTTTTTAAACCAATACTATCCTGTCTTCATTACTGTTACTTTGTGATATCTTGCAGAATCCAGAAATGTGATACCTTTAGTCTTGTTCTTCTTCCTTAAGATGTCTTTGGATATTGACAGATTTCTTTAATTCCATAAGAATTTATAGTGTTTTTTTCTAGTTCTATAAAAATGGATTTAGACAGGGATTGCATTGAATCTGTATGTTGCTTTGTATACTGCTATGGTTTAGATGTGGTTTGATGCTATACCCTAAGGGTTCCTATTCTGGAAACTTGGTCCTCAAGGTGGCCATGTGAGAGGTGATAGAACTTTTAAGAGGTGAGGCCTAGTGCAATGTGCTGGGGTCATTGCAGGCATTGTCCTTAGAAAGAATTAAGAGTGTGTTCTTATAAAAGGAAAAGTCTGTTCTTAATCTCTCTGGGGCTTCCTGCCTCATCATATGATTGTTCTTGCATGCATTCTTACAACTGTGATGCTATTTAACATGCAGTCCTCACTAGAAGCAAGCAGACACTAGTACCATGCTCTTGAACCTCCAGAACTGTGACCTAAAAAAACCTTTTTTCTTACATATCATCAAATCTCAGATGTTTTTTATAACAACAGAAAATGCACTGATACAAATAATGTAGACATTAAGTATCAAGTATTTTAATCTATGAACATAGAATGTCTTTGCATTTATTTGTGTTTCCTTAAATTAATATTTTTGTAGTTTTCCATGTACAAGTCTTTCAATTCTTGGTTAAGTTTATTCTTAAGTATTTTATTATTTTTGATGTAATAAAATGGTATTCTTTCTTTTTTTAGAAAAAATATATTTTTAGTTGTCAGTGTACTTTACTTATTTATTTATATGCAGTGCTAAGAATCAAACCCAGTTCCTCACACACGTGAGGAAAAATGCTCTACCACTGAGCCCCAACACCATCTCTGGTATTATTTCTTTTATTGATACATAATTATACTAATATTGAAATTGTTTATTGCATATTTATATATGAATTCAATATAAAAATATAATTTTGTTAATTTTATTCCCCAGTGCTTTCCTGTTCCATTTCCATGTCCCCACCCCAGGTCAGGCCTCTTCCTGTGCTCTACTGGTGACCTATTTTCATGAGATCCCCCAACATTTTTTTCCCTTTTATCTCTCTAGCTTCCACATATGAGATAAAACATATGACCCTTGGTTTTCTGAGTTAGGGTAATTTTACTTAACATAATGCCATTGAATTCCATGCATTTTCCTGCAAATTACATAATTTCATTCTGTTTTCTGGCTAAATAAAACTTCCTTGTGTATACATGCCATTTTCTCTATATAGCCATCCATTGATAGAGACCTAGGTAGTTTCCAAACTTTGGCTATTATGAATTGTGCTCCTCTAAACATTGGAACACTTGTATTGCCATAGTTTGCTCACTTCAATTCTTTAGAATAAATATCAAGGAGTGATATAGCTTGATCATATGGGGGTTCCATGCCTAGTCTTTTGAGAAATTCCCATACTGATTTCTCTAGTGGTTGAAGTTAGATGGAATTTTAGTGTAGTTTGATTTGCATTTCCCTAACTGCTAAGGATTTTGAAAATTTTTTTTTCCTCACATATTTATTGGCCTTTTGTGTTTCTTCTTTTAAGAGGCATCTATTTAGTTCTCTTGCTATTTGTTAGTTCGGTTATTTATACCTTTGTTGGAAAGTTTTTCATATCTTCTATATATTACTCCTGTCAGATGAGTATATAGAAAAAGATTTTCTCTAATTTTGCAGGTCCTCTCTTTCTGGTCATTTCTTTTGCTATACAGAAGATTTTTTAACTTGACCCCACCCCATTTATTAATTCTTGGTACTCCTTCCTGAGCTTTAGAAGCACTATTGAAGAAGTGATTTGTGCTTCTGCCTATATTTTGCAATGCTGACCTGCATTTTCTTCTCCCAGTTGTGAAGTTTCTGGTCTAATACCTAGTTCTTTGATCTAACTAAATGGTATTTTAAAAATTGACTTTATAGTGCTTGCCTCACATACACAAGGCCTTGGTTTCAATCCCCAGCACAGCCAAAAACAAAATTGACTTTAAAGGTAATGTGTTGTTGAGTCAACACCCCTGATAAACATAGATTCAAAATACTCAAGAAAATACCAGGAAACCAAATTAAATAACAACACATTAAAAGGATCATACACTATGCCAAACTGGAACTTATACCTGAAATGTAAAGACGGTTGAATATATACAAATCACTTACTGTGACACACCACATTAACAGAATGAAGGACAGAATTCACATGATTGTGTCAAACGATACAAAAATCATATGCCAAAATTCAATACTAATTTATGATAAAAGTAACTTACAACTAGGGGTGGAAGAAAATTACCTCAACATAATCAACACCATACGCGTAAAGTCCACAGCTAATGTTATATTCAATGGAGAAAAACTAAAAACTTCTTCTCTAAGATCAAGAATAAAACAAGGGTGCTCACTTTTGCCACTTCTTTTCAACATAATATAGTAATTCCTAGCTGAAGCACTTAGGCAACAACAAAAACCAAATCTAAAAATAAGTCATATTGACCAGGAAGGAAGATATAAAATAGCATTTGAAAATAACATGATCACTTTACAGTCAATAGAACTGATATCAAATTTAGTAAAATTTAAAATAAAAAATTGAAAAAATGGCTGCATTTCTGTTTTATTACCTTAATTTCTTGTAGTTGCATGCTTCAGATATTTTAGGCATAATTTACCCAAAATATATTATTTTTGACTCAATTGCAGAACTCTGTTACAAAACAGCATTATCTCTCTCTCCTTTTTGCCCTTTAAATTCTTTTTTTTTTGGTACCAGGAATTGAGCCTACATGTGCTTAATCAATGAATCACATCCCTAGCCCTTTTAAAAAATTTACTTTAAAATTTTTGAAACAGAGTCTTGCTAAGTTGCTTAGAGCCTCACTAAGTTGCTGAGAGTGGCCTCAAACGTGCAATCTTCCTGCCTCAGCCTCCTGAATCACTGGGATCAGAGGCCTGTACTACCACACCTGGATAGAATTTATCTTTAAATATTATAGTTCAACAATTTAATTTAAGCCTTTACTTTAAAAAATCTACTATTCTGTCTTACAAATGAAAGCACTAAGATTATTTTGAAGTATTTTCTTTCAAAGATTCATATGATGAGAGGTTTTAATTCTGTCTTGAAGGAAGCTAAAGTAAAAAGCCTAAAAGTAGTATGTTGGACTCTAATACTTGTTATACATTCCCTCTTAAATACCCATATAAATTTTTTAGTTAATCTCAATGTATGAATTCCTGTCAATGCAAATTGTAGCTAACTATCCTCTGAGCAAATAATTGACAAAAATTTTTGTAGTCAGATAAATATTTTAATAATCTCTATTTATTATATGTTCATATATAATATATATAGTACATATAAATATTTACATATACTTACATATATACTTATATATACTATATATACAAATAAATGTACATATACACTAGAAATGACTATATATATTTATTTATATAGCATATAAATATTTTGTCATCTCTATCAAATAGCCTCTTCTCATTTTCCCTCTCTTCTCAATTCCTTCTCAATTTTTCTAAACCTTTACTATAATAATAATAATAACAATAATAATGGTAATAACAATATGCATTCTTAGTTAGCTAGCATGCTTCACAAAAACAGATGGTTGCCGGGCATGGTGGCGCACACTTGTAATCCTAGCAGGTTGGAAGGCTGAGGCAGAATGATCGTGAGTTCAAAGCCAGCCTCAGCAACTTAGCAAGGCCCTCAGCAACTTAGTGAAACCCAGTCTCCAAATAAAATACAAAAAATGGCTAGTGATGTGGCTCAGTGGTTAAGTGCCCTTGGGTTCAATCCCTGGCACCAAAAACAAACAAAACAGATGGCTGTCTCAGTATATGTCTGTGTCTAAACTAATGACTATTTTTTTTCTTTTCTTTCTTCTGTTTTTCAAAGTATAAGCTTCATACAGTAGTCTCCCCTCATTCACAATGAATGCTTTCTAAGATTGCAGTGGCCCAGTAGATACCTGAATCTGCAGACAGTACCAAATCATGTGTCTATGTGTGTGTGTGTGTGTGTGTGTGTGTTTCCTATGCATACATATGCATGATAAAGTTTAATTTATAAATTAACCATAATAAGAGATTAATAAAATGAATAATATTAAAATAGAATGATTATATTATAATAAAAGTATGTAGTCTTTATAAAAAAATATGTGGTCTCTCTCTTTCAACATATTCTAGTGTACTGTACTCAACTTTCTTCTAATGATGATGTGATATGATACAATGCTTCCATGGTAAGATGAAGTGAATAATGGAGGCATTATGAAATAATGTTAGGCTATGATGTGTTACTTGAACACAAGCATTACAATAATACATCAGTTTATCTGATCACAGAGATGGTTTGTAAGTGACTAACATGTAGGTAGACTATTAATTGTAGACATGCTGAAAAAAAGGATGATTCACAGGACCACATGAATTTTCTATTTAAAACTTATGAATTTTTCATTTCTAGAATTTTCTATTTAACATTCTTGGAGTATGATAGATCACAGGTAATTGAAACTATGGAACATCAAACTATGGATAGGAGAGGAACTACTGTATACACTGATAAAAACAATCACATCCTGTCTAATTACTCCTGGGGCCCCTTCGGCTGTGGCTCTCAACATACTCCCAGAAAGAATAGTTCAATATCAGTTCGGTTAAATATAAAAGTAATTATTTGGAGTAAAAATTCTCTATTATCCATTAGATTATTCTAAGCAGATACACTTAACAAGTTGAGATTTTCAGTTGTATTGTTTTCTTATTCAAGCAGTCTTCTTCTTAAGAGTCAGTACTACTTAAAATTAGACATTATGCAGGAGCTATTTTGAGAGTGTTTTAGAATTGTGGAATAAAATTTTCTATACTTTTATTAATATTTCCTAGGTTGGAAATATTTTTTTGTTATTGTTGTTTTTTAGTTGAAGAACTCTGGAGTTTCAGGTCAGTATTTGTTCACATAAATAGTATTAAAACTGCTAACTATGTTACAATAAGGTCTCTCAGTATCCCTGCTTCAGCTAGCTCTACACTTTTGTATTGAATTATTAATGTTATATTTCTCACTAACATATCAGGTCAGTGTTCAGAGATTTCAGTTTCACAAATGAATTTAACAGTCTGGTACAGCTATCACAACTCATTGCAGAGATGCTTCATCTGACTCAAAGTACTGTTTTTTTTTTTTGGATTCTTGAGATACAAATCTGTTTATATTAAACTTTTGAAATATGTCACATTTTCTTATTGCCTACCAATTAAAATTACAAATTCCTTTATTAAATTCTTTCCTGTCACTAACCCACTTATATCTTATGCTTGAGCTGTACCAAACTACTTATGAATCCACAGAATATATTCTCTGACTACAATGTTCTTCCCCATTTTCTCCACATAAGAGGTATTCATTCATTTAGTAACACCATTTTTGACCCATAAAATTGCCCTGGGGAAAAGTGATATTTAATTGGTAAAATTCCCCCAATATGTGTCACAGACTTAAAGAGGTAGATTTTAATAAAAGGCAATATTATATTTCAGCAAATAATTGTTGTCATAGGCATCTATTTTCTAGAATATCTTAAGATTAGTCAAGACATGACAACCTTCATTGTGAAGTATTTTTATACATATTCTGCTTGTAGATTTAAAGATTTGAAATAAATTGTCTTTAAAAGGCAGGACCATATTGATAATTATCAGATCAAATTTCACATGATGACATTGCAAGAAGTGGGAATTAGGTGATGTTATCCAAATGAGAGTGGGAAGACTCAGGATAATATATTTTCCAGAGATTCTGACATTCTTGTGATTTTATGACTGATATAAACTTTGAAGAGCATCTAGAAGCATTTGTTAAAGATAAATCCCATTATATTTTCTCAGAGCTCCCTTTGCCTCTTTTTTAAATGTGTTTTTTTTAGTTGTAGATGGACACAATACCTTTATTTTAATAACACTATTTATTTATTTATTTTTATTTTATATGGTGCTGAGGATCCAACTCAGTGCCTCACATGTGCCAGGTCAGTACTCTGACACTGAGCCACAATCCCAGCCCCCTCTTTGCAACTTTTTAAAATAGCAATCCTTTTGCAGATAGCTATGCTTTAAAAGTACAAATTGGGAACTTTGTTTAAGAGTTAGAAAGTCTTTTGAGAAAGAACTGGTTCCGACTATTAAGATTTTTGTGCAAGGTATTTGTACTATTAGAAAACTGCCAACACTAGAAAACTGCCAACATACTTCTGAAATTATATCCAAAGTTACATCACCTTATAAGAGGAAGTCACTGCTATTCCTTTTATATGCAACCACTGAGTTCATTCATTTTAAGCAAGCAATACTATTTTTACTTTAAAGGGGGAATTATGTAAAAGAACTTTAAAAGTCATTGAAGCAGGTTGTCTTAAACCAGTGGTCAATTTTAATATAATATCTGATGATAAAATGGGAAATAGCAAAATTATAAAGACCTATGAATAAATATCTGAGATAGTAAAATATGGGAATATTCTAGATCACTTTCTGGTTAAATAATTGCATTAGTCATGGAGAACAGGATGTTATAGATGCTAATGTTATTGGTTCCTGTCAATATTTTGGTTAGTGTTTTCTAACTGGAGATCCTATAGTATATGCAACAATGATTCAATTGATGCTAGGCTAGAATATTTTTTTTGCCATAAAAACACAGGTTGCTTTATTCCTTGAGTACTTAACATTATTTCTGAAAATAAGTACTCAGATGCGATCCTTATAGATAAATTATAAGGATAGTTTTACTCTGAAAATATTAAAATATATTCATGGAAAGAAAAAGTTGTACTCCCTTTACCCTTTAACATGTTATTAACATTTTTATCAAAGAAACTGTTAAGGTTATAAATGATTTACTTGTTCACTTTATATCTTTTAACATTAAAAGTCACATTATATCATTTTTGTAAATAGGAAGAATATAAATTAAATTACATTAAAGGAAATGTGAGTAAATCACAAAGAAAATGGTAACTTTTATTAATATAAATATCAAATTGAATTTATATTAACTTTTACAGATTATCACACACATACTTTCTTTCCTGTATGAAGTTATCATACAGTGAGGTATTGCTTAATTTTACAAATGAATCAAAGTACAATATTATTCCCTTACAGCTTCAAGAAAGTCATTGAAAAATGAAAATTAGAATTCTACACTATTCATACATACTAATTAGAAATGAATTCAGTCTTCTGAATGTGTTTCCAAATATTCTGGTATCATGTAAGTTGTATAGTTTTAGATTTAATAAATATTTAAACATCTACTATCAAACACCTTGTTAGATTCTTCTATATCTTTTATTTCAATTCATCAACTATGTGATACACACATTATTATCTCTATTTATATAGGGAAATGAAAATGACTCAGAAAAACTACACGAATTTCCCAAAGTCACATAATTAACAAAACTTTGTTTTGAATACAGGTAGGGTTCCTGTTGCAAGAATTTTTCTAAAATATCAATCGGTAAAGAGATGCCATTTTTCACTGCATAATTGTTGCAGATTTATGCCAAATTATTTTTTCAAAAAAGTATGGAGTGACAATTATGTGAAGTGTTTTCTTTTTTTCAATTACACTGGTATTACTTAAAAATCGTTTATTGTTAAATTGTCTTTGGTGCAAGGTTAGTATGTATCAAATACTCATGAATATTTGCTAATATGGTGGCAATGATTATGTGGTAAAAATGCAATGATTTTGATAGGATTCATGGTATAAATATCCAGTTAGCCTTGTTATATGCAAAAGTGGTCAGAACCTACTATCATCGCTTGTGCCTTAGATTTAACAAAAATATATTTTTAGAATAATTTATAAATAGATATTACATCCACCATGAGTGGCACTTTCAAAGTAAGGGATGTATAATACATAAATGGAAATGAATTTAAAAAATTAAATAGTTCCATTTACTCCTAACACTCTATTCTAAAAATTATGAAATATTTAAAATTTATTATATCCATTTATCATAAGATCATTGACATATGTCATGAAAGCATAATGATTCTAAAGATCAATATGAAACTGTTGAAAACCTTAAAATATAGAGAACTAATTAATGATGAAGGGTAACAGATTGTAAATTAATGTCCAGATATAAATATCTGTGAAAATCTGTTAAACTTAATGATTAAAAGATTATTAAAATGAGTTTAAGACTAATTTTATGTTTTTCTTTTTGCATTAATCACTCTAACTGAAGAGCAGTTCCCACATCATTGTAGGTGTCAATGCTATGACATGACATTGAAATAGGAAGTGAGTCAGAAAACTTATTGCTTAACTTTGATGAATAGGAATCATCTAAACAATACAGACCACTTAACTTCAATTAATAGGAATCATTCTACACATATAGCTTACAAACTGAAATAGGCAAAGCTACAATCTGACAAGGGGAAGTAACTGCTATCCTGTGTAATACCAAGAATTATGTAATACTAAGCATTATTAAAGTAGGCAAAATATTAAGTTGTTGTTCTAGGATATTATTTTATTTTACTTTATTTTATTTATTTTTATTTGCAGTATTGAGGATTGACCCCAGGAGTGCTCTACCTCTGAGAACCCATCCCTTTTTATTTTTATTTTCAGATGGTATCACTGTTGTTGTGGCAGTCCTCAAACTTGTGATCCTCCTGTCTCAGCCTCCTAAGTTGCTGGGATTACAGGTGTGGATCATTGCATCCAGCTCTAATTCTTAATTAATCTGCTTATTTCAACATTTTCTTCACCACCAAAAGCCTGAGAACAATGGATGAAGCCAAATTCTAGTGTTAAATTTCAGACTTCCTATGCTAAATAAGGCCTAAGTGGTAAAGTAATGATCATTTAAAATATTTGTTATATTACATGAATATTTGTTATATTATAAGCATGCATATGATCTCAGGTGAATTCATACAGAAAAAAAACTTAAAATATGAAGATTTAATATAACTTTCTTTTAAAAATGTACTCTATGCTATCAAAGGGCATGGAGAAGTATTGGGGAAGAAAATACACCAAATTATGCTATGACCTCATAAAAATATATCACAGTCTTTTTTCTTAATTTATTAATTTATTTGGTGCTGAGGAGCAAACTCAGGGCCTCACACATGCTAGATAAGCACTTTACTGCTGAGCCACAAACCCAGCCCCAGTTAGTCCTTCTTATATATGTAATTATAATCCACTAACTAAAATAATAACAATATTAATAATAACAGAATGAAGATTAGTAGGGTAGAACAAGTTGATTGGGGGAGGGAGAAAAAGGAGTTTAGTACTGGGGAATGAGATTGATAAAATTATACACATGTATGAAAATGGCAGAACAAATCCCAATATTATATATATAATCATAATGTACCAATAAAAAGTAAATTAAAAAATAAATGAGAAATAAAAGTAATTTTTCTTTTTCTCTTTTTCTTTTTTTTTTTTTT
>NW_026000316.1:6586909-6595762 GCF_001458135.2 Marmota marmota marmota
TTTTTTTTTTTTTTTTTTTTTTTTTTTTTGTGTGTGTTTTACAATTCTGGGGATTGAATGCAGGGCCTTGATCATTCTAGGCAAACACTCTATCATTTAACTACATCCTTAGATGCCCTAAACATTATCTTTCCATAATTTGAGAACTCCCTACTTATGACATTTATCCTCTTTAGTGGGGCAAGGCAAGAGCTTTCTAACTGGTCTTTGAATCCAATCCCTACTGAAAATTCATTCATGGGATGATGCTACTGCTTTCTCCCTAAATTATGACCATATATTTTTTGGTTAACTTTCTTTGAAAACTTTCTAATGTTCCATGTCCCTTTTATCATAAAAATTGTCTTCAAGATTTATTGTCACTGAGCTGAGAAAGGAGAATCATGAGTTCAAAGTCAGCTTCAGCAACTTGGCAAGGCCTTAAGTAATTCAGAGAGACTGTGTCTCTAATTAAAATACAAAAATGGTCTGGGGATGTGGCTCAGTGGTTAAGTGCCCCTGGTACAAAAACAAAAAAAAAAAAAGATTTATTGTCTCATTTTCTTATCTACTCCCTCCATTGGAACTGAGGGACATCTGAACTCCAATTGTCACTGCAGCTCTATTCAAAATAGTCAAGAAATGAAAACAAGCTAAATGTTTATTGGCTGATGAATGGATTAAGAAAATGTGGCACATATACACAATGGAATACTCTTTAGCTATCAAAAAGAATGAAATTCTGTTATTTTCAACATAAATGAAACTGGAATCACTATGTTAGGGAAAATATGCCAGGCACAGAAAGACAAGTACCACATTTCACTCATTTGTGGAATTGAAAAAAAAAAAAAAAAATTGATCTCATGGAAATTGAGAGTATAACAGTGTTTAATCACAGGCTGATTAGATCAGTGGGTAAGACGGATGGGGAAATATTCATCAGTGGATATTAAGTTATATTTAAATAGGAAAAAGGAGTTCTGGCATGTTATTGCATAGTTGGGTAGCTGTGACAACAATAAAGTCCTGTGCATTTCAAAAAGCTAGAAGAAAGGATTCTAAAAGCTTTTATCTTAAAGAAATGACAAATATTTGAGTAAATAGATATACTTAATTTGATTTAATCACCAGATAATATTTATATACACATGTAGTAAATCATCACATTACCTTACTAATATGTATAAGTTTTATGTATCCATTTAAAAGTAAGTTTAATTTAATTTGTTTTCAAAAAGAAACTTCATGGCTACTTGAAGTACAATTTGAAAAACTATTGACTCAGAATGTAATTTCCATCCCTCCACACAGAAATCAAGATCTTTCCTATCCTGGTTACAGTTTATGTTTTCAGACTCATTCTTAAAATATGCATCCCATTTTTCTTCATGTGACAAATGCTCTAATCACTTCAGATACCAGCCTTATAATTCAGTACTTTTATTCTTGCTATTGACTTAGTTTGCAGTGACCAGTTCTCTTCTAAATGGCAAATTATTATTTAGTCCACAAGGTTCAATTCAGTAATCGATCATTTCTTCCATGATGGTCCCAGAGAATGCACACATTCCCTATCAAAGCATTTATCAAACTGTATTTCTTTTGGCATTTGTTTCTTCTTTTAGGATGTAAACCAAACAAATTCAGGCATAATTTTTATTTACTTTTTATTATTGGTGCTTAGTGCAGTGTGAGGAGTATAACCTGCAAGTTAAAAACAAAACAAAACAAAACAACAACAACAATAAATCTTAGATAAATTGTCAACATAATTTCACTTATTCCATAAGTGTGGGGAAAAGGATTCAACTAGAGATTGTTATATTCTCAGATCTGTCACCTGAGATAATGAATAAAGGAAATATCACATGGTCCTATTGTTTTCAATAATAATTGAAGAAATAGATTATTATTGTAATAATTATACTTCCCTTACCTGCTCAACTATGATTGTGATTTTCAGCATAACCATGGGGTTTTTATATATTAGTATAACATGAAAAAATAAAATAATATAATAGAGCTGTGAAGTACTTCAGAAATCATATGACATATTACCTTGTATTCATAAAAGTGTGAACTACAGCTAAAATGGTAAATTTTACTTGATCATGTACATGCAGCTAGCTAGTGTACATTGCTTGAAGAAAATATTTGTTAATTCCTCAATCTACACTTCTTTCAATTTTACCTCATTTATTTATTCACGTAGAAAATATAGCTTATCTCCTAATTGCTAATCACTGTCTACTACTTGCTGCTTGTCAATTTCTCATTATTATTATTTAGTAAAAATTATTTTCTTGGCCCTGTGTGAAATCTTTCTTTAATATTAAAATAGTTTTTGTGATCAAGTGGGATTCATCCCAGGGATGCAAGTTTGGTTCAACATACAGAAATCAATAAATGTAATTCATCACATCAATAGACTTAAAAACAAGAATCATATGATCATCTCAATAGATGCATAATAAACATTTGGCAAAACACAGCACACCTTCATGTTCAAAATACTTTCTATATATGTGTTAAAAGCTATATATGATACACCCAAGGCTAGCATCATTCTAAGTGAAAAAAAAATTGAAAACATTCATGCTAAAAACTGGAACAAGATAAGGATGTCCTTTTTCACCATTTCCTTCCAACACCATCCTTGAAACTCTAGCCAGAGCACTTAGACAAAATAAATAAATTAAAGGGACACAAATAGCTAAAGAAGAACTCAAACTATCACCATTTGTCAGTGACATTATTCGATACCTAGAAGATCAAAAAAATTCCACCAGAAAACTTTTAGAACTGATAAATTAATGCAGCAAAGTAGCAGGACATAAATTCAACACCTATAAATCAAATGCATTTCTATACATCAGTGATGAATCCACTGAAAGAGAAATTAGGAAAACTACTCCATTCGCAGTAGCCTCAAAAAAAAAAAAAGAAAGAAAGAAAGAAAGATAGACCTGGGAATCAATCTATCAAAAGAGGTGAAAGACCTTTACACTGAAAGCAACAGACCACTAAAGAAAGAAATTGAAGAAAACCTCAGAAGATGGAAAGATCTCCCATGCTCCTGGATAGGCAGAATTAATATTGTCAAAATGGCCATGCTACCAAAGCACTATACAGATTTAATACAATTCCTATTAAAATCCCAATGATATTCTTCATCGAAATAGAAAAAAGCAATCATGAAATTTATCTGAAAAAATAAGAGGCCCACAATAGCTAAAGCAATCCTTACCAAGAAAAGTGAAGAAGGAGGCATCATAATACGAGACCATAAACTATACTACAGAGCTATAATAGCAAAAACAGCATGGTATTGGCACCAAAATAGACTAGTACACAGAGAACACAGAGACAAACCCACATAAATACAGTTATCTCATACTAGACAAGAGTGCCAAATATATTCACTGGAGAAAATTTAGCCTATTCAACAAATGGTGCTAGCAAAACTGGAAATCCATACATAGTAAAATGAAATTAAACCTCTGTCTCTCACCCTACAAAAAATTTAACTCAAAGTGGATCAAAGACTTAGGTACTAGAACAGAGACCTTGTGCCTAATAGAAGAAAAAAATAGGACCAAATCTTCGCTACGTCAGCCTAGGATCTGACTTTCTTAACAAGACTCCTAAAGCACAATAAGTAAAATCAAGAATCAATAAATGGGATGGATTCAAACTAAAAAGCTTCTTCTCAGCAAAGGAAAAGCTTAATAACGTGAGCATAGAGCCTACAGATTGGGAGAAAATATTTACCACATGTACCTCTGTTAAAGCATTAATCTCTAGGCTATATAAAGAACTAAAGAAAAAATAACGCCATAAAAACCAAATAACCCAATCAATAAATGGGCTAAGGAACTGAATAGACATTTCACAGAAGAAGAGATACAATTGATCTACAAATATATGAAGAAGAGCTCAACATCTCTAGCACTTAGAAAAATGCAATTCAAAACTACTTTGAGATTTCATGTGACTCCTGTCAGAATGGCAATCATCAAGAACACAGGCAACAATAAATATTGGTGAGGCTGTGGTGACAAAGGTACATTCATTCATTGTTGGTGGAGTTGCAAATTGGTGCAACCACTATGGAAAAGCAGTATGGAGATTCCTCAGAAAATTGGAAATGGAACCACCATTTGACCCAGTTATTCCAATGCTTGGTTTATACCCAAAGGACTTAAAATCAGTGTACTATAGTGGAACAGCCATATCAATGTTTATAGTAGCTCAACTCACGATAGCTAGTCTATGGAACCAACCTAGGTATCCCTCAATAGATGAATGGATAAAGAAAATGTGGTATATATACTGAATGTAATATTACTCAGCTTTAAAGAAGAGTGAAATTATGGCATTTGCCAGTAGATGGTTGAAGTTGAAGAATATCATACTAAGTGAAATAAGCCAATCCCACAAAACCAAAAGCCAAATGTTTTCTCTAATATGCAGATGATAATTCACAATAAGGTAGGGGGCACTAGGGAAGAATAGCATTACTTTAGATTAGGTAGAGGAAAGTGATGGGAGGGGAGACCAGGGGATATGGAAATAGAAAAATAATAGAATGAAACAGACATTATTACTGTATGTATATAAGTGACTAAATGACCAATATGATTCTGCAACATGTACACTCAGAAAAGTAAGAAATCATATCTCATCTATGTATATCAAAATGCATAAATGCATTCTACTGTCATGTATAATTAATTAAAACAAGTAAAAATTTTTTTAAAAAAATTCAATAAGCCGGTGCAGTGTTGCATGCACACCTGTAATCTCAGCCTCTCAGGGAGGTTGAGGCAAGAGGATTGTGAGTTCAAAGCCTGGCTTAGCAACTTGCTGAGGCCCCAAGCAACTTAGTGAGACTCTGTCCCTAAATTAAAAATAAAAAGGGCTGGGCTGGGAATGTGGCTCAGTGGTTAAGGGCCCTGGGTTCAATCTCTAGTACCAAACAAATATACAACAACAACAACAAAAACCTGTTTTTCCACTTATGACCGATTAACTATGGCAATAAAATGTTTATTCATTAGAGATATATTGACTATAAATATGTGTTAAGTATGTAGTTTTCACCCCAAATCTAGATATAATCTAGATTTTTAAATTCTCAAAATCTTGACTTTTACCTACATTGTGCAAAAATCAAAACCCTTGAAACTCTTGCTTAAATAAGTTAAAATTGGAATGAGTTGGCACTGTTACTTCTATAAAAATACTTACTAAGATTTACCCATTTCATTCATTGTACTTCTGCACAAATTTAATGAGAATATAATCCAACTATAAGGTATAATTTAGTATCCTTTAACACTCAATTCTGCAAGTATTTAAATGTTGTTAAAAATGAATGTTGTAAAAGCTGCCTAATTTTCTATTACATTAATAACATATGGTATGTACACGTGTGCAAATGAGCATGTGTACAGATAAATCAGGTGAAGAGAATATTAATAGAAAGGAGGTATATTACTTTTCCTATCAAAACTATATCAGAGATCCAAGTCATAATACCCTCTCTCTCTTTAAAAAAATATTTATTTTTAGTTGTAGTTAGCCACAATACCTTTATTTTGTTTTATTTATTTTTTAATGTGGTGCTGAGGGCCAAACCCAGGGCCTCCATATGCTAGGTGAGTGATCTACCACTGCGCCACAACCCCAGCTCCAATACCCTCTCTTTTTAAGGTAAATAAGATAGCTTAAGTTCAGGAAGTATTGTTATTTTCATCAATTGTGTCAATGATGCCACCAGTAAAATCTAAAAATTTTATTAGTTTTTAATTGGTAAATATCTGGCAATACCTATGTAGGAACTGAATAATAATTTGTTGCTACAAATATGAGATTGTGTTATCCAACCTCTTTCATTTTTACTATACAGCTTCGCATCACTGTGACCAAAACACTTGACAAGAACAACTTAGAGGAAAAATGTTTATTTTGTGCTCATTTTCAGAAGCTCAGTCTATAGTTCATTGACTCCATTGCTCTGAGCCTGAGTGATGCAGAACATCATGGGTAAAGGGCATGACAAAAGAAAGCTTCTCAGCTCATAGTAAGCAGAGAGAGAGAATGAGGAGCCAGTGACAAGATATATAATTCCAAAAAGATCCTTTCCCCTGTGACCTACTTCCTCCAGCTATGCCCCACCTCCTATAGTTACCAGTCAGTAGTCCATTCAGATTATTGATCATCAATGGATTAATCGACTGATGAAGTCCTCACTCTCAAAATCCAATCATTCCACGTCTGAACATTCTTGCATTGTCTAACACATGAGCTTTTCAGGGGACATTGACAATCCAAATCATACCATAGGTTGAACCTAAGACATTTAAAGTCTCAGATATCGCTGCTTTAGGAACTCTGAAAACTTAGAGAAACAATACTTTTGTAAAATTCCAAGTAATCATTCCCACCCCCACCTCAGTGTTTTGTTGCTGTTAAGAGAGTAAAAGGAGAAGACAAAATAGGTAGGGGTGGGGGATAGAAAAATAAAAGGATGAAGGAAAATGAGATGTTTTTCCAATATTATAAAATAGGCTACCTATGTAGATCTCCCTATTAATAAGATAAATTTACAGTATCTACTACATGGTGCCCCACAAAATGGATGAAATTGTTTTCCATAAAATATGAAAGTTTCAAAAACATAGGCCTAAATAAGCAAGGTGAAAATACTCTTTCCTTATTCATTAACTCTGATTCAAGAGTCACAGGTGTTTTCTTTAGTCAGTGACAATTTCAGATCAGAATCAGCTGGTATTGTTTTCTATGGAGGCACTTAATACAATTTACCCATTTCAATGACTGCACTTCAGTACACATTCAATAAAAATTTAATACATCCACAAGGTATAATTTAGGGCTCCTCAACATTCATACTCTCCAAGTTTCTTTCACCATTTAAAAAAAATCTAGCTGATTTCCAATGTTTTTACCTTTCCAAATGAAAAATATATACTCATGAGAATTTTGAAAGGAATAATAAAGCAGAATATGGCAAATAATAACTCATTTTTTAAAAGAATGATTTCTGTAACACATGTTAACCTTTTAGAACATCTTGGGAGTAGGTGTTTATTGACTTATAGGCCCCAGTCATGGCATGCTATGAATCAAGCAATAATATTTTCTTGTGTTTTATGTATGCATTTGTATGCACATTCATTTATCCACCCATGTCTTGTTCTTTTTGCCTCAAAACTTGGTACTATATGAATATGCTTCATGAAATTCATGTGTTTTAAATAAATACATAACCTGCTTTGAACATATGTATTTTCTTCTAATATTAGGATGTAATATTTGATAGCTACAAAAGCTATATACATAGTATATACATAGTATATGTAGTTTATAAAGCATAAAATTAAATTGACATTTGTGTACCAACCATGCATCTAAAGAACCAGAACATTACCAATAACCCAATGGCTTCTCTTCATCTCTCAGAGTTAACTACTATCCTTAATTATGTGTTTATCATGTCCTTGTATTTCTTGCTTTTCTGAAATTTCATTACACATCTATATCTGCAAACAATACATCATTTAGTTCTGTTATTTATAGAAGTAATCATATTCTGTATAAAATTTGGCTATTTTTTCTTTTATCATTGTATTCCTAAGACTAAGCCGTGTTTTGTGTGTCTGTGTGGCTGCCTGTACTGCTGATATTCACTCATTTTCACTGCTCCACAACTTTGCTTTATTGAATTTATCGTAATATATTTTATCTATCTACTTCCTCATCACTGGACATTGATATTGTTTCCAGTTATTGTTGATATTTGATTGTGGATGTTTTTATTTGTTCTCTATTATTTGCTATGGTTAACAATGCTGCTATAAGCAGTCTTACATCTCCTAGTACATATATATAATATATAATGATTTATTTAAAATGTATTACACCTCCTAGTGCACATATGCAATCATTTTCTTAGGATGTATATGCTGGAATAATAAATGTTGAATCATAAAATACGTGAATTTCAACACAGCATTGTACTGTCCCATTGTTTTTAAAAGTGGATGTTCCAATTTACAGTCATATGTATATGAAATTTTGTTTTACATAATTCATATTGTGCCATCACCTTTGTGTCTTACTATTTTTACTCAACATTAGATCCTAAAGATAAACTCATGCTGCTATAAATATGTCTATTTTTTGTCTCTATATCAGAGTATTCAAAAATTCTACCACATTTTTTTGAATTTTTGATGTTGATATATTTGAA
Source organism: Marmota marmota marmota (assembly GCF_001458135.2). NCBI lineage: Eukaryota > Metazoa > Chordata > Mammalia > Rodentia > Sciuridae > Marmota > Marmota marmota. The sequence goes on from NW_026000316.1 coordinate 6,595,167, forward strand.
ATGGACCAGAAGATTTGCAAAGATATCACAGTGTTCCCAAATATCCTTTATTTGAATAACAATGCTATATTTATCAGAACTAAGAAATTAACATCATTATCTAGGGCTGGGATTGTGGCTCAGCAGTAGAGTGCTCTCCTAGCACAGGTGGGACCCGGGTTCGATCCTCTGCACCACATAAAAATAAAGGCATTGTGTTGTGTCTATCTACACCTAAAAAATAAATATTAAAAAAAAACATCATTATCTACATTGCATTTAGTTTCCATGTCTTCTCATTGTATTCTAAGCCAAGATAATTTCTTAGTCTTCCCTTGCTTTTATGACCTTAACACTTTTGAAGAGTTCTTTCTAGATATTTTGGAAAATATCCCTCAACTTCAGTTGATCTAATAATTTCTCGTGATTAGAATAAGGTTGTGTCTTTGGGGAAAGAATCATATCAGCAATATACTCATTACATCATATTAGGGTTACAAGGTATCATAATGGCTTTTTATTGGTAATACTGATCTGTATCACTTGGTTAGGGTGAGGTCTGCAAGGATTATTCACTGTAGATCTAATATATATATATATATATATATATATATACT
>NW_026000316.1:6599355-6604524 GCF_001458135.2 Marmota marmota marmota
ATGAAACAAGTCACCAAATACATCCCACAATTAAGGGAAAAGTAATTTATAAACTCTTATCTACTAGACAGAAAAATGTCAAAGAATCTATGAACTTTTCTTAAAACTACCACAGTATTTAATAAATATTTGGATGGGGTCAATTGAAGTTTATACAATATATCATATTTATATTTAAGATTTCACCTACTTGTTTTTACATTTGTTGATAAATCTTGCCTAAATCAATTACTACAGTGGAAATTTAGTGACAATTTTCTATTTCCCTCATGATTTTTATACTTATTAAGTAGAAGAATTCTTCTGTAATAGATATTTGTACCTATTTTCTGATTTATGAAATATTTTATGTTTATATGTAGAACAATTGATATTTTAAAATTGTCTGGCTTATAATTTGATACTGTTGTCATTTATTTTGTCACTCAAATTGTTTCATCTTGAACATTTAAAATTCTATCAAGATAGGCCATGTATCCCTTTAAAATGTCCCATAATTTGGGAGGGGGGGTGTTTAGTACTTCCTTGCCTTCTGACACTAGAAAATACTCCATGTTAATCTTGTATTTTCCATTCCCAACTCCTGACTTCAACCATTTCTCATGGTTACTTTCATAGGGGAATGCCATTAAAAACCAAAATATTGGTGCTAGACATGTGGCTTACAACCAGGGTTCACTGCTTCTAGGTTTCTCAATAGACAGAAGTGGGAACTATATGTATAGTAATCCAAGTATACACATATCTATATTTATTTATGTATATATTTATACGTGTGCTATAGCAAATGTACATCCATTTATACTAATGTGTTTGACTCCAATCTAGCTGTGCAGGATTCATCCTATGCTGCTTCCTTGCTTAGTTTTATTTTTTTTTCTCTGATAGAATCAAGATCCACATTATCTAACATAAAATTATTTATTCAAATTTCATACTTTCAGAATCTATGAACCATATATTTGTGAGAAACACACCTAACAACATATGGTGTTGTATACAGTTCTTTTGCTTTTAGCTTTATAATATCTAGACAACACATTGTTTTACAAAGTAATTTAGGTGACCTTCTTAACCCAATCCGTATAATTGAGATTGTGTCATACATCTTTTAATATAAATATATACATCACAGTATGCATTCTATCCTGTGATTTCCTAATATCTGGATTTATTTTATTTAAATTTAATAACAATAAATTATCTTGTGATGTTCAGTTTTATAGGTTTTGACAAATGCATAGAGTTATATATTCACCATCAAAGTATTATACCAAAAATTCTGTTACACTATAAAGTCCATTAAGTGGCAACTCTATAACTAACCCTGTCCCTCCTTCTTACACTTCAAAACTACAGATATGTTTTCTAACTTTATAGATTTTTCTTTTTCAGAATGTAAAATAAATTGAATAATATTATGTGTGAATTTTGCATTTGATTTCTTTCATTAGGAAAAGTAAATGCAATTTTCATCCACGGAAGAGAAAGCGTGGCCAAATAGATGTATCCAGTACTTGTTTGATCCTCCACAAGAAGAACCAAAGCAACAGGTCTATAGCTGCATATTTTAGGCTCCAATACAATAACAGTGGACTCTCACCATATATAGATTACCCAGACAAAAAAAAATCAACAAAGAAACATCAGAGTTAGGCTGCACTATAGAACAAAAGGAGAACAGAATTTACAGAAAATCACATCCAATAGTTGCAGAGTATATATTCTTTTTATTAGCACATGCAATTTTCTTGAAAATAGACCATATTTTAGGCCACACAACAAGTCTTGATGAATTTCAAAAACCAGGAATCATATCCATTATTTTTTTATCACAATGAATTTAAACTAGATATTAACAGCAAGAGACACTTTAAAAACTATACAAATACATGGAGACTGAACAACACACTTTTAAACAAATAGTAGGTCACTGAGAACATCAAGAAGGAAATTTTTTTTAAAAATTTGAGACAAATGAAAGTGGAAACAAAACAGAAAAATAAAACCTATGGAATACAGAAAAAGCAATACTAACAAGGAAGCTTTTAGTAGTGAGTGCCTACATTTAAAAAAATGAAAGATTTCAAATAAACAAATGGTACACATATCTTAAGGTTTCAGAAAGACAAGAACAAACCTCAACCCCAAATGGTAGGAGGAAAGAAATAATTAAGATCAGAGAAGAAATAAATGAATAGAGTCTAAAAGAACAATACAAAGGATTGATGAAACAAAGAGTTGATTCTTTGAGAGGATAAACAAATGGTAAAAACTTTTATCCTGGACAAAAAAAAAGGAGATACAGAGACAGAGATATGTACAGAGGTGACACAAATAACTAAAACTAGCTTTGAAATAGAAGACATTACAACTGATACCACAGAAATTCAAAGGATCATCAGGTATTATTTTGAAAAACTATAACACATAGGAAAATCTAGAAAAAATAGAGTTGTTTCTGGATACATATGACTTACCAAAATTGAGCTAAAAGAATTTTAAAAACCTAAATAGACCATTAACAAGTAATAAGATTGAATCCATAAATTTTCCCAACAAAGAAAAATCCAGAATTGGATATCTTCATGGCTGAATGTTAGAGTCTGTAAACAAGTCAAAATAACACCTGGCATTTTGCCAGGGGAATGTTAGAGTTCATAAACAAGTCTGGATGGTGCCTGGCAAAATGCCAGAGGGAGTGGTTTGAGAAGTAACAAAAACAAGCCATTAAGTGTGGAAATTCTTTGTTGGTTGACTGATGTATCTAGTTTATGCTAATTAGATAAGCTGTGTGGAATGTATAAATACTGCTCCTGTCCTGCAATAAACGGCTCCCACTCCTGCTGTATCAACATACACAAGTTATTCGTCACCCCCCGGTTATTTTGCTGCAGCCGGACTGCGGCAGCTGAATTTTACCAAACTTAAAAAAAAAACACCTAATACCAGTTCTTCTTCAATTACTAATGGAATTTAAAAGGCATTAACTCTTCCTAACTCATTTTATGAGGCCAGAATTACCCTGCTACCAAAACTTGACAAGGACACAACAACAAAAAAGAAATCTATAGGTTAATGTCCCTTAGGAACATAGATACAAAAATCTCCCCAGTGAAATACTTGCAAATTGAATTCAATAGGATAGAAAGATGATAATACACTAGCAGGGTAAAAATGGCAGATCAGATGAAGCCACAATTTGTAGAAGTTTCCTACAAGTGAATTAAAGCAACAGTTCTACAGTAGTATATGGAGGTAGGAAGACTGTGGAAGAACTTGGATTGACAATTAAAAGAGCTGGCAACCAGGTGAAAAGCAAAACTGCTGTTTTCCAGAATACAAATATCAGTAATTAAAAGTCTCCCAACAAAGAATAGCCAAGGACCGGATAGATTCTCAGTTGAATTCTAGCAGATCTTTAAAGAACTAATGCCTTGATATCAAAACCAGTTAAAGAAGCTGGGTGTGGTGCCACATGCCTTTAATCCCAGCAGCAGCTTGGGAGACTGAGGCAGGAGGATATCAAAGCCAGCATCAGCAACTAAGTGAGGCCTTAAGTGACTCAGTGAGACCCTGTCTCTTAGTAAAATATAAAAAAGGGCTAGGGATTTGTCTCAGTGGTTAAGCTCCCCTGGATTCAATTCTCAGTACAAAAAAAAAAAAAGGTTAAAGGAGCATGAAAGAAAGAAAACTACAGACCAATATACACAATGAACATAGATGCAAAAATACCTAAGAAGATATTAGAAGATTATATTTAAAAAACTCATTAAGAAGATCATGCATCATGAACAAATTGGTTTCATTCCAGAGATGCAAGAATGAGCCAACATTTGCAAATCAATAAATGTAACAAATCACATGGAATTAAGAAAAAAAATCACATTATTATCTCAGTAGATATAGGAAAAGTCTTCCACAAAATTCTTTACCCATCCATAATAATAAGCCTCCCAAGAAACAAAGGATAGAAGGAACTTATCTTAACACCATAAAGGCTATTTATGACAAACCCAAAGCCAACATCATGCTGAATGGGGAAAACTGAAAACATTTCCCTTAAAATCAAGGACAAGATGGGGTGCCCACTTTAACTACTTCTATTCAATATAGTACTTAAAATTTTAGCCAGAGTAATTAGTCAAGACAAGGATAGACAATTGGAAAGGGGAGAAGTCAAATTATCTGTTTCAGATTATGTGATCCTGTACAAAGAAGATCCCAAAAAATTCCATCATAAGACGGAATTCCAGAGCTGATAAACAAATTCAGCAAAGTAGGACCCCTGATGGAAACCCACTATGCACCAGTTTGCCTGGAGCCCAGATGGGAACTCACCATGCACCACCTTGCCTAGAACCCAGAGCCAGGAACCTCCACACACAGCACACTTGGAGAGAAACACTGTGCCGGCTGGGATTTCCTATTCCCCAACATGTGACTAAACCTAAACCACTTCCAGCTTGGGACAGTGCAGCCACTGCCATAGCCCTTCCCAGAGGGTAATCTCCACTGTGGGACAACAGATAGGGCCAGGAGGCAGCTGCCCATTGCAGCACCTCATACCTGAGTGTGCCATCACCCAGCAGGCCACAAAATACACAGCCCATTCTTCCAGCCCCATCTCTGAAAGTGGTTGCCTCCATCTTGGGACACCCACACTGTCATCTTAGGTTACCTTTGCTGCCACCTCCACCACATTTGGTTGGGGAATATTTCATTTTGGGACACTGACTGAGGCCTGGAAGCCCAACAGCAAGGTACCTACAGACTTGACACTACTGCTGCCACCAACTAAAGATGTGGCCACTTCCAACTAGAGACAACAACTGGGACCTGGAATATCATTACCAAGGTCCCTGTGGGCCTGATTGCACCAGAGATATCTCTACTAGGTGTGCTAACAGTCACCATCCTATTGCAGAGGCAACAGGGAACCTTGCATGGGGATGCCTCTCCTTTTGTTTTCCTGCTAACACCCAACTTCTGTTGATTCTCCTTTCAGTCATCCTGTAATCTAATACCTCTACATTCTCACATCCTACTTTACAAATGTTGGGTGCAGAGCAGGCTGAACTGTGTTGTCTGCAGGGCAGGCTGAACAGATGTTGGGTGCAAGATAGCCCACACACTCAAACCCCCCTCTCTATCTGTCCTTTATCACCT
>NW_026000316.1:6608334-6612326 GCF_001458135.2 Marmota marmota marmota
CTGTATCAATCTTCTCCATTTTCTCAAAATGGCCATTTTTCCTCTCGCCCTATCTGCCTAGGGAGGAGCAGATTTGCTCCTGTCCTATCTATGGACGGGCAGCTTTTTTTTCGTCACTTACCCCCGAGTGTCCCGGGGCTCCCCGTAACGGGCCACCATCTGCCGCAGTCCGGCTGCAGCAAAATAACCGGGGGGTGACGACGAACAACTTGTGTAGATTGATACAGCAGGAGTAGGAGCCGTTTATTGTAGGACAGGAGCAGTATTTATACATTCCACACAGCTTATCTAATTAGCATAAACTAGATACATCAGTCAACCAATAAGGAATCTCTACACTTAATGGCTCGCTTTTGTTACTTCTCAAACCACTCCCTCTGGCATTTTGCCAGGCACCATCCAGACTTGTTTACGAACTTTAACATTCCCCTGACAAAATGCCAGGTGTTATTTTGACTTGTTTACAGACTCTAACACTCCAACACATATGACTTTCTCAATAGGACTCCTAAAGCTCAGGAAATAATACCAAGAATTAATGAATGGGAGGGCATCAAATGAAAAAGCTTCTGCACAGCAAAGGAAATAATTAAGAGCATGAAGAATGATAGCTTCCATGATATGTTACATTTTTCATTTGCACGTTGAATCATTGTTGGAAATTCGGAATTAAAGCCACTATATTTTGTCTCTATATTTATCGGGGATATTGGCCTGATATTTTCTTTTTATTATACAAACTATAATGGTTTAGATATTAGGTGTCCCCCAAAAGCTCATGTGTGAGACAATGCTAGAAAGTTTAGAGGGGAAATGACTGGGTTATGGAAGTTTTAAATTAATCAGTGCATTAATCTCTGATAGGTATTAACTGGTAACCATAGGTAGAGAGGGTGTGGATGGAGGACATGGGTTATGAGGGCATGCCTTGTGGATTGATATTTTGTCCTAGTGAGGAGAGCTCTTTATCTCCCTGCTTTCTGGTGCCATGTCCCTGTCTGCTTTCCTCAACCACACACTTCCTCCGTGATGTTCTATCTCACCCTTGGCCCTGAGGAATGCAGTCATTTATCTATGGATTGAGCTGTGAGCACCCAAATAAAATTTTCCTCCTCTAAAATTATTCTTGTCAGGTCTTTTGGTTTCAGGAGTAAAAAATCTGACTAAAACACCTTTCCCACTTGGTTTTGATAGAAGGATAATGCTAACCTTATAGGATGAGTTAGAAAATTTTCTCTCCACTTTAAATCTTTGGAAGAGTTTAACAAGGATTGATAGTAGTTCTTTAAATATTTGGTAGAATTCACCTTTGATATTGTATATTGCTGGAATTTTCATTGTTGGTTGATTTTTCACTTTATAAGTATTCAATCTCCTTTATATTTTTCTAGTCAAATTTCCTATTTCTTCATGATTAAGCCTTGATAAGTTACATGTTCCTAGAAAAGTATTCATTCCTTCTTAGTAATCCAGTTTTTTTTTTGGCTCTGATTGTTCGTTGTAGTCTCTTATAATCCTTTGTGTTTCTTTGGTATCAGTTGTAGTGTCTATTTGAATATTATCTTTTCATTTCTTAGTCTAACTAAAGAATTACCAATTTGGTTCATCTTTTTTTTAAAAAAATACTCTCCTTTAGGGGATGGGGTTGTAGCTCTGTGGTTGAGCATTTACCTAGCATGTAAAAGGCCCTGGGTTTGATCCCCAGCACCACAAAAATAAATAAATACATAGATAAATAACAAATAAATTAAAAATGCCCTATTAGTTGTATTGATTTTCTATTGTTTTTCAATTCTCTAATTTATCTTTTTTTGTTGTTGTTGTTCTAATCTTTACAATTTTTCTCTTTATGCTGACTTTGGGCTTTGTTTATTTTTCTTGGACTAGTTTTTTAGGTATAATATTAAGTTGTTTATTTGAGATTTTTATCCTTTTTAAGGTAATACATTTATCACTATAACATTTGTTCTTAGAACTGCTTTTGCTAGATTCCATAAGTTATGAAATGCTTTTTTTTTTAATCTCAAGTTTTTTTGATTTCCCTTTGAATTCTTGTTTGACCTATTGATGTTCAGGAATTTGTTGTCTAATTTCCACATATTTGTGTTTTTTAAAAAAAATTACTGTTATTGATTTCAAGTTTTATACCATTGTAGTCAGAAGAAATAATTGAAATGATTTAATCTTTTAAAATTTGGTTAGTTTTGATTTGTGACCCAACTTATGACCTGTCCAGAAGAATGTTCCTATGTGCTTGAGAAGAAAGTGTATGCTACTTCTATTGGATGGAATATTCTGCATATATTTGTTAGTTCTATTTGGTCTATAATGTAATCCAAGTAAGTTGTTTTCCTAATGACTTTCTGTCTCAAGAATCTATGCATTAAAATTGCATAATAAATTTCTATACTTACTATTATTCTGTTGACTATTTCTCACATTATTTCTGTTACTATTTTTTTATATTTTTATTTATATGTGACAGTGGAGTGCATTACAATTCTTATTACACATATAGAGCAAAATTTTTTATATCTCTGGCTGTTTACACAGTATATTCACACCAATTTGTGTCTTCATACGAGTACTTTGAATAATAATGATCATCACATTCCACCATCATTAATAACCCCATGCCACCTCCTTTCCCCTCCAACCCCTCTGCCCTATCTAGAGTTCATCTATTCCTCCCATGCTCCCGCTCCCTATCCCACTATGAATCGGCCTCCTTATACCAAAGAAAACATTCAGCATTTGTGTTTTTTTTGACGGGGGAGGGGGATTGGCTAAACTTCACTTAGCATTATCTTCTCTAATTCCATCCATTTACCTGCAACAGCTATGATTTCATTCTAATTTATTGCTGAGTAATATTCCATTGTGTACATATGCTACATGTTTTTTATCCATTCATCTATTGAAGTGCATCTAGGTTGGTTCCACAGTTTAGCTATTATGGATTGTGCTTCTATAAACATTGATGTGGCTGTGTCCCTGTAGTATGATGTTTTTAAGTCCTTTGAGTATAGACCGAGGAGAGGGATAGCTGCGTCAAATGGTGCTTCCATTCCTAATTTTCCAAGAAATCTCCATACTGCTTTCCATAATGGCTGCACCAATTTGCAGTCCCCCACCAGCAGTATATGAGTGTACCTTTTTCCCCCACATCCTCGCCAACAATTATTGTTGTTTATATGCATAATAGCTGACATTCTGACTGGAGTGATGTAGGGCATGATGTAACATGTGGGGCATGTTGCATCAGAAAAGAGGAAAACCTAACTCGCTACCCGCTTCCTGGTCCTGGGGCCACATGTGGCTAAGATAGCACCTGGTGATTAGCCAGAGGGTGTTGCTGTGGGTTGTGATGAAAAATTGGACCACCTCTAGGATAGGCTCAGAACCCTCCTGCCCTTACAGTCAGCTTACTGCCTGTAGTATGGGTGTACATGTGAACTCTCCCCACCCTGCTGACCTTTATCCTGATTGGCTCCTGTACATTATATTAGCTGTGTGTATTTTCTCTCCCTGGCTTGTCTGATTGTCCTCCAGTGAGAGGGAGAGCTGGGTGCCAGCGGCCAGTTGACCTTTGCCTTTGTTGGCTTGTCCTGGTTGGGTCATGCTTTCCTCATCTCTCCTGCAGGTCAGGAGAAAACAGGGGTAGGGGTGGGGGTGGGTCGGGGGGGTAGTAAAAACCCTGATAGAGTGAGATGGTATCCTAGAGTGGTTTTGATTTGCATTTCTCTAATTGCTAGTGATGATGAACATTTCTTCATGTATTTGTTGATTGATTGTACATCATCTTCTGAGAAGTGTCTCTTCAGGTCCTTGGCCCATTGGTCTCAAACTAAAAAGTTTCTTCTCAGGAAAAGAATCTATGAGGTGAATAGAGAGCCTACATCTTGGGAGAAAACCTTTATCCCTCACACATCAGATAGAGCACTAATCTCTAGGGTATATAAAGGACTCAGAAAGCTAAACACCCCCCCCCC
>NW_026000316.1:6615451-6633869 GCF_001458135.2 Marmota marmota marmota
CCCCCCCCCAAAAAAAAAAACTCAATCAACAAATGTTACTATTTTTAAAAAATATATTTTTAGTTGTTGATAGACCTTTATTTTATTTATTTATATGTGGTTCTAAGAATCGAACCCAGTTCCTCACACATACCAGGCAAGAGCACTACTGCTGTCACAGCCCCAGCCCCCAGTTATTATTTGCTTTTTATGTTTATGTGTCACAATGTTGAATGCATATACATTTACAATTGTTATATATTTTTGATCATTTTCTCTCTTTATCATCATGGTTTTAACCTTATTTATCTCTTGTGACAAATTTTGACTGAAAGGTTCTTTGGTCTGATATAAGTATAGCCAACCTTGTCTCTTTTGGTTACTATTTGCATGAATTGTCTCTTTATAATGTTTATTTTCAGTCTTTTTGTGTCCTTTAAGCTAAGGTGAATATCTTATAGGTGACATCTTGCTGGCTTTTTAAAAATTAATTCATTCACTCTGTGTCTTTCATTGGGTAAGTTAATATATCTTCAATTAAGTAATTATTTGGGGGGGATTGGCTAATTATTATGTTTTAAATTTATTTATTTATTATAATTTGTTATACATTACATCAGAATGTGTTTCAATTAATTGTACACATATAGAGCACAATTTTTCATTTCTCTGGTTTTACACAAATTAGAGTCACACCATTCATGTCTTCATACATGTACTTAGGATAATGATGTCCATCTTATTCCACCATCTTTTCTACCCCTGTTGTCCTCCATTGCCCTCCCTCACTTTTGCCTTATCTAAAGTTACTCTTTTCCTCTCATGTTCCCCACCGCCCATTCCCATTATGGACCAGCATCCAAAACACAGAGAAAACATTTAGCATTTTGTTTTTGGAATTGGCTTACTTCACTTAATATAATATTCTTCAACTCCATCCATTTACCTGAAATGCCATGATTTTCTTCTCTTTATAATACTGAGTAACATTTCATTGTGTATATATACAACAGTTTATTTGTCCATTCATCTACTAAGGGCATCTAGGTTGGTGCCACAATTTAGCTCTTGTGAGTTGTGCTGCTATAAACAATGATGTGGTTGCATCACTGTATTATGCTATTTTTAAGTCTTTTGGGTATAGACTAAGGAGTGGGATAGCTGGGTCAAATGGTGGTTCCATTCCAAGTTTTCCAAGGAATCTTCATATTGCTTTCCAGATTGGTTGCACCAATTTGCAGTCCCCCCAGCACCATATGAGTGTGCCTTCTCCCCCATATCCTTGCCAATACTTATTGTTGTTTATATTCTTAATAATTGCCATACTTACTGGAATGAGATGAAAATCCTAGAGTGGTTTTGATTTTCATTTCTCTAATTTGTAGACATTTTGAAGATTTTTTCATATATTTGTTGATCAATTGTATATTATCTTCTGAGAAGTATCTGTTCAGTTCTTGACCCACTTATTTATTGGATTATTTGTTTTTTTGGCATTCAAATGTTTGAGTTCTTTGTATATCCTAGAGATTAGTGCTCTATCTGATGTGAATGTGGTAAAAATTTGTTCCCATTATGTAGGCTCTCCATTTACCTCACTGATTGTTTCTTTTGCTGAGAAGAAGAGTTTTAGTTTGAATCCATTACATTTATTAATTCTTGATTTTATTTTGTACACTGTAGGACTCTTATTAAGGAAGGGAGCACCTAATCCAACATAATAAAGATTTGGGCCTTTTAATTCTATTTGATGTAGCATATCTGGTTTAATTATTAGGTCCTCGATCCACTTTGAGTTGAGTTTTGTGCATGGTGAAAGATATGGCCTTCATTTCATTTTGCTACATATGGATTTCCAGTTTTTCCAGAACCATTTATTGAAGAGGCTATCTTTTCTCCAGTATTTTTTTGGCACCTTTGTTTAGTGTAAGATGACTGTATTTACGTGGATTTGTCTCTGTGTCTTCTATTCTGTACTATTAGTCTACATGTCTATTTTGGTGCCAATACCATGCTGTATTTGTTACTATTGCTCTGTAGTATAGTTTAAGGTCTGGTATGGTGATTCCACCTGCTTCACTGTTCTTGCTAAGGATTGCTTTGGCTATTCTTGGTCTATTATTTTTCCAGATGAATTTCATGATTGCTTTTTCTATTTCTATGAAAAACATCATTGGCATTTTTATTTGAATTGCATTAAATCTGTATAATGCTTTTGGTAGTATAGTCATTTTGACAATAGTACTTCTGTCTATCCCAGAACAATGGAGATCTTTCCATCTTCTAAGGTTTTCTTCAATTTATTTCTTTAGTGTTCTGTAGTTTTCATTGTAGAGGTCTTTCACCTCTTTCATTAAGTTGATTCCCCAGCATTTTTTTGAGGCTATTTTAAATTGGGTAGTTTTCCTAGTTACTCTTTCTGAGTATTTGTCACTGATGTACAGAAATGCCTTTGATTTATGAGAGTTGATTTATATTCTGCTACTTTGTTGAATTCCTTTACCTGTTATAGAAGTTTTCTGGTGAAATTTTTTGGATCCTCTGGGTATAGAATCATGTCACAAACAAATAGTGATAGCTTGAGTTCTTTTCCTATCCACATCCCTTTAATTTCTGCTGTTTGTCTAATTGCTCTGGCTAGAGTTTCAAGAATTATGTTAAATAGAAGAGGTGAAAGAGAGCATCCCTGTCTTTAGAAGGAATAGTTTCAACAGTTTGCCATTTAGAATGATGTCGGCCTTGGATTTAACATAGATTGCTTTTACAAGGTTGAGATATGATCCTTTTAACACTATTTTTTTTTATAAAGGGGTGCTGTATTTTGTCAAGTAGTTTTTCTACATCTATTGAGATGATCAAATTATTCTTATCTTTAAATCTATTGATGTGATTAATTACATTTATTGATATCTGTATGTTGAACCAACCTTGCATCCCTTGGATGAGCCCCACTTGATTGTGGTGCACTATCTTTTTAACACGTTTTTGTATACAATTGCCCAGAATTTTATTGAGAATGTTTGTGTCTATGTTCATTTGGGATATTGGTCTGAGGTTTTCTTTCCTTGATGTCTTTGTCTGGTTTTGGTATCAGGGTGATAATAGCCTCATAGAATGAGTTTGGAAAGTTCCTTCTGTTAATATTTCATGAAATATTTTGAGGATTATTAATATTAGTTCTTCTTGAATATCTTGTAGAACTCAGCTGTGTATCCATCTGGTCCTGGGCTTTTCCTAGTTAGTAGGCTTCTGATGACATCTTCTATTTCTTTGCTTGAAATTTATCTGTTTAACTTGTGTATATCATTCTGATTCAGTTTGGGCAAATCATATGAGTCTAGAAATTTGTTCATTCCTTTGACATTTTTTATTTTATTAGAGTACAAGTTTTCAAAATGACTTCTAATTATCTTCTGTTTTTCCTGTAGTGTCTGTTGTGATATTTCCTTTTTCATCAAGAATGTTAGTAATTTGAGTTTTCTTTTTCCTTCTCTTCATTAGAATTGCTAAGGATTTATCAATATTATTTATGTTTTTAAAGAACTATTTGTTTTGTCAATTTTTTTCAATTATTTCTTTTGTTTCAATTTCATTAATTTCAGCTCTGATTTTATTTCCTGCCTTCTACTACTTTTGGTGTTGATTTCTTCTTCTTTTTCTAAGCTTTGAGATGTAATGTTAGGTAATTTATTTGATGACTTTTTTTAAGAAATTAACTCCATGCAATGAACTTTCCTCTTAGAACTGTCTTCAAAATGTCCCAGGGATTTTGATATGTTGTGTCAGTGTTTTCATTTACCTCCAAGAATTTTTTTATCTCCTCTTTGATGTCTTCCATAACCCACTGTTAATTCAATAGCATATTATTTATTCTCCAGGTGTTGGAGTAGCTTCTATTTTTTATTTTACTATTGATTTCTAATTTCATTTTATTATGATCAGATAGAATACAGGGTATTATCTTTACTTTTTTAAAAAAAATATTTTCTAACAGTTGCTTTATGGAATAATATATGGTCTATTTTAGAGATGTATTCATATGCTCCTGAGAAGATAGTGTATTCATTTGTTGATGGATGAAATATTCTATGTATGTCACTGAAGTCTAAGTTATTGATTATACTATTGAGTTCTATAGTTTCTTTGTTTAGCTTTTGTTTGGAATATCTATCCAGTAGTGAAAGAGGTGTGTTAAAGTCACCCAGAATTATTGTGTTGGAATCTATTTGACTCTTGAATTTGAGAAGAGTTTGTTTGATGAATGTAGATGCTCCATTGTTTGGGGCATATATATTTATAATTGTTATGTCTTGTTGATGTATGGTTCCCTTAAGCAGTTTGAAATGTCCTTCTTTCTCCCTTTTGATTAAACTCTGGCTTGAAGTGTACTTTATTTGATATGAGGTTGTAAACCCTGCTTGTTTTCACAGTCCATGTGCGTGACATGTTTTTTCCCAAATTTTACCTTCAGTGCATGGATGTCTTTTCTTATGAGATGAATCTTTTGAAGGCAGCATATTGTTGGGTCTTTTTTTTAATGCAATCTGCCAATTATGTATCTTGATTGGTGAGTTTAGGCCATTAACATTCAGGGTTATTATTGAAACATGATTTGTATTCTCAGTCATTTTTGTTTATTTTTGGTATTTAACTTGACATGATTTCTCCTTTGATTGGTTTTTCCTATAGTGTAATACCTCCTTTTGCTGATTTTCTTGTTTTTTTTTTCATCTTAATGGAATAGTTTGCTGAAGATATTCTGCAGTGCAGGGTATCTATTTGTAATTTCTTTTAACTTCTGTTTATTATTGGAGGTTTTTATTTTGTAATCAAATCTAAAGTCTAATTTTGCTGTAATAAGATTCTGAGTTGGCATCCATTTTATTTCAGAGCTTGGCATATGTTGTTCCAGGATCTTCTAGCTTTCAGGGTCTGAGTTGAAAAATCTACAGATATCCTAATTGGTTTCCCCCCACATGTAATCTGATTCCTTTCTCTTGTGGGTTTTAAATTTCTCTCCTTATTCTGTATACTAGGCATTTTCATTGTAATGTGACTTGATGTAGATTTGTTGTTATTTTGTACATTTGGTATACTGTAAGCCTATTGTATTTGATTTTTCAATTCATTCTTCATGTTTGGAAAATTCTCTGATATTATTTTATTGAATAGATTGTTCATTCCTTTGGTTTGGAGCTCTATGCCTTCCTCTATCCCAAATTCATTCATTCATTCATTCATTCATTATTTTTTTCTCTACTTATTTTTGTAGTTGTAGATGGACAGAATGTCTTTATTTTGTTTTTTTATTTTTATGTGGTGCTGAGAATCAAACACAGACTCTCACACATGCTAAGCAAGTGCTCTGCTGCTTAAGTACAGCCCCAGCCATACTTCAATAATTCTTAACTTTGATCTTATTATGTTATTCTATAGTTCTTGAATGTTTTGTTCGTAGTTTCTTACCATCTTCACTGTGTGGCCAACTTTATTTTCCAGATTGTATATTTTGTCTTCATTGTCTGAGGTTCTGTCTCCAAGTGCTCAAATCTGTTGGTGATGCCTTCTATTGATCTTTTAATTTGGTTTATTGTTTCTTTCAATTCAAGGATTTCTGTTTTTTTCTTTTAGAACCTATATCTCCTTTTTAAAGTAATCTTTTGCTTCCTGTATTTGCTTATGCAGCTTTTTTTGCTGCCTGTATTTTCTCTCTTATGTCATCCTTTAATTCACAGAACTTTTTAATTATGAACAACTTGAATTTCTTCTCTGTCATTTCTTCTTTGGTGCTGGCCATGGATTCTTATAATGTAGTATCTTGGTTTGTTTGGGGCACATTCTTCCCTTGTTTTTTTTCATGTTGTTCATGTGTTTTCCTTTCTAGCACTAGGGATCTGAGGCATTACATTTTTTACCCTGTAGGCTTAAAATATCCCTGCAGGGTCCCAATACCTCTCCTTTAAGGGGGCAATAATATTAACAGATCCCAATATAAACAATATACAAGCATAAAGCAAATAGTTGCTATTTATGGTTTTGTCACTATATATAGAAATGGTGAGTTCAATTATTATCTACAGTATAAACTGTAGGTTTGCAAAATGGTCTACAGTTTCTGAGTGTACAAAGGACAAGGGGTGAGGTGTAGGATGAGATATTAAAGGGGTAGCATTTGAGGATATAGAGTTATTAGATCTTAGAAAGTGTGAAAGAGGAATCTAAAGAAGGTGTTTAGTAGCAGAAGAAGAGAAAGAAAGTGATTTTGGCGAGACAATGAAGTGGAAAGACAATAGAATGAGTACAAAACAAAACCATAAATCATTTAGGCAACTATTGTTATTCAAAGAATTACTAATAACAATTTGTTAAATGTTTATAGACTGTTTTATACTATCTTTGTTTCTGTTTCTAAACTTGTTTTCCTTCATGATTTGATACATTTTTTCAGTGGTGTCCTTTGATTCCTTTTTTTTTTAAATCTTTAATGGAACTCTAATGGTTATTTATTTTTGGTTACCAGAGGACTAACCAAAACCATCCTATCATTATAAAATTTTATTTGTGCCTGCTATTATTTTCCCATAGGCATTACCATATTTTTTTTGATTCTCTATACCTTTTTTGTAATCACCTGATGATATTTTTCAATAAAAAGTTTTCAGAATAGTGCTAGTCCCACTATATCTATCACCTGTAAAGTCTTTATACTTTTACCTTAGCTTATTTTCCAATTTAGAAAATTGTTAAATTTTAACTGAATCTTCATACTGTCTTATGTGGTGATCAGTGACATCTTCTCCATCTAAGCAAAGATTATACCCTAGTTTTTTCCTTGAAAGTATTCAAGTCTTCCCAGATGTTGAGTTGTTTGTGGCTTAACTTTGCTTCTCTATTGGATACAGGAAAAGTTCTTAAATTTCAGTATCTCCAACATTTTTGTATTGTAAGCATAGGACTTAAGCTCTTTTTAGCTCTCTTCATATCTCTAAGCAAAAATCTATGTTCTTGGTGAGAGAGATGTAGATTGCCTCCAACTTTCTCTTACCACAAATAATGCTATAATAAACATTCTCTTACATAGTCCCCTATGGTTTTATGCATGATTTTTTTCCTGGCCACAAATCCAGAAGAGAGATATATTAGGTTATATTATATGTGTGTACTTAATTTGCTTAATTGCTGTCATATTGCTCTCCATAATGATTGTACATGCCCACCAATGGCGAATGAAATATTAGCCCATCCTTGCCAATATACAACATTACAAAACTTCTAATCTTTGCAGATGTGGCTGTAAAGCAGCAGAACATTGTTTTCATGTACATTTCTCTGATTACTGATGATTTTGAACATATTTTTAAATATGTTAAAACTGAACTTTACTGTTCCTGACTTAGATATTCTCATCCTTTGCCCATTTTCATTATTTTTTTTGTTTTGTATGTGTTTTTTGTTTGTATGTTCATTTATTCTATGACTTAACCCTTCCATTTTAGACATAACAAACATTTTCTATCAGTAATATTACTAAAATAATTTCCTACAGAGAAATCCTTTAACTTGATATAGTCAATTCTTCAAATTTTGCCTTAGAATTTGTGCTTTTGTGTCATTAAGATGTTTTTCCTTACCTCTAGGTTATACAAATAATATGATACAGGAAAAGTTCTTAAATGTTCCAAATCTTACTACCAGTCTTTGATTGAGTATACATTTAAACACATAAATTAACCTTAATTTTTGAGACTTAGAAGAAATAGAGTACTATAGCAATGTAGTATAGTATAACATAAAGAATGGTGGACTAGGAGTTAGGAGACACAGTTCTTGTCCCAACTTTACGACTTATTGGTTGTGTCTTATAAACCCATAGCCTCATTAAATTTGATAATATCTGAAAATTGGGATAGTACTACCAGGTATGCCTTGGGTTATTATAAGGATTAAATGAGAATTGTTTTGAAAATATTTTGAAAACTATTTATCGAAATACAGATAGAGTCATGAAGTGACCAGTCCATATTTTTGGTTTCATTTTACTAAAGTGATTGACTGTCAGCACAGTTTCAAGTATGCTAATAAATGTTCTTGCAAAATAAATTCTATGCTCAAATAAGCTTGGCATTATAATTTAACCCAATTATTTGCTATAGGACTTCTTAGAACTGTTATTATTCTAATGTTCATTGAACTTTTTTAAGACATTCAGAAGTGTGATTTTTTTCCCCACCATTATTTGTGAGGTGAACCTTTTTTGGTGGGATACCTATGAAATCTTCCAGAAAATATTTTATGAAATACAAGTTTGAGAATAATTGGTTTATTGGAAAGAGCATGAGATTTTTCAATTTCTAGTTCTTTAACTTATGTGAGACTTTGGAACAGGTAGTTAACCTCTTTGAGTTTCTTTTTACTTTCTTCACCTTGAAAACAGGGATGAAGACCTTCATTGAAGATTATAGAAAGATGGTTTGTATTAAAAATAATTGCCTGACACACAGCAGGAATTCAGTAAGTGGTGGTGGTATGATTTTTTGTTTTGTTATTGATGATATTAACAGTATCAGTGTAGACTTTAATCTCTGATCAACAGTTTTCATCAATCAAATCTGTTTTCTCTTCCTATACCCAAGAGAATAAAATAGAGGTTGTTAATGTTTCTTTGCACCATGATATATTTAGTATCCCTGCTAACCTTGTAACTGCATTATTATTTCAGCTACCAATGAAATGAAAGTGGATCATCTGGAGCTGTTTCTCAAAAACTTTTCTGTAGCTTTAATGTAGATATGACTATAAGATGGGTAATTCCTTCATCCATAATCCTGTGTTAGAGTGGAGTTTTTTAAAAATATTTTTAGTTGTAGTTGGACACAATACATTTATTTTATTTTATGTGGTGCTGAGGATAGAACCCAGGGCCCCGCATGTGCTAGGCAAGTGCTCTATCACTGAGCCCCAGCCCCAGCCCCATATAGTGGAGTTTTTAGTGTGATGTGTGATAATTACCAGATCTCTTTTTCAATTATTACTAGTACCTATATCTTCCTATAGTCATAATTTATGATATACTTGTTATCTCACTTAGATTTGGCATTCATCATTTAAACAAAAAATTTCATGATTTGTTTTTCAATGAGAAGTTGAATAGCTACTATAAGTATTATTCTGGAACTTTTCTAAATCTATGAAGTTACTAGCATCAGTGTCCAAAGTTACAGTTATGCAAAATCAGTTTTGAAGCATTAAATAATTTTTTAGCTTATTGGTAAGAGAAAAGCATTTTCCCTTCCATAGTATTCTTACTGTGATATCTTAAGACTTATAGATTTAGAGTCAACCAGAATTTCTTTGAATCTGATCTTTGTAGAATTCCAATGTGGAGAGTGATTCTTGATAGCCATGCCTTCTGTCCTGTCACCTCTGAAACGCTCAGATTGCCAGTAGCCATTTCAGTTTGTATGTGACGATAAGGCAAGTCAGTAACCGTCTTTGTCATTTCAATTTTTCACATAGTTTCTTTCTGTAACAGTCCTTGCCATTTCAATTTTTCACACATTTCCTCTCTTACTCTCGCTCTTTCTCTCACTTGTTCTCTCTCTCTCTCTCTCTCTCTCTCTCTCTCTCTCTCGTATGTGTATATTCTCTATGTGAGTGAAAACTACTCTCAGCAGCCAGCTGCCACAGGCCACTCAGCTGTAAGAAAGCACAGCTTCAGAACTGTCAAACAAAATGAAAATGAAACAAATCACAAAGGAAACAGTTGTCTACGATTATGCCTGGAAATCCCACTGCAGCTATGCCAGGTTGTTATGGTTCATCAGGAAAGCCTGAGGTAGGAAGGCATTTTGCCTCCACTCTCACAGGAACATCATCCATCAAAAGGACGTCTCCTGAAGCTTGCTGTGGAAGGGTTGATTACCAAAGAGCAGTCAAGGCCAACTCAGTCTGCCTGTCCCTTTGACACTCATGCACAGACTCAAAGTTACTATGGTAATAAGAAGATAGAATTTATGGCTGATGCTATGTATGTGTCTGTTCAGAGCATTATTGATCTACTTATGACCCTTCCATGAAATCCAAAACTGTCTCCTTATAGAGAGTCAGTGGGAAGAGTAACTCTCACAACTTTGTTCTAAAGAGTGTTTCTCCAATGTAAATCAAGAGTGGAATGACAAGTATCAACTTCTTTTTGCATTCTCTGTCAGTGCAAAACAAAACAGACATTGCTTTGAAGTCTGTTTCTATTGGCAAATATATCCAGACAGAAAACTAAGCTTTTCATAGGGTGAAGTTGTCTGTAAAGGTAATTAGACTATTGAGCCTATTTTACTCCATTTTCTTTTTTTGGCAGTCAGGTATGGAATGGTATACACTGAGGAAAAACAACTAAGCCCAGCACTGAAACATGCTGAGCCAGCTTCTCCCAAGTCCTAAGCTACTACTAGGTGGGTGGTTCATTAATTATTCACTTTTTCAGGTCTCCAGGCTCTGCTGACATAGTTGTTTAATAAGTCCTACCCTGGGAACCTGAAAATGGGAATGCCTGATGTACTGCAGAACAGTACCTTTTAGACCTCAGGAGAATCTACCTTTTTATTTCTCTCCATATGAGAAGCAAATTAAAACAAAGAGTTCCTTTGAATTTATTTCAGTACCAAATGCCAACCCCTGAGATGTGCAGAGATTTTATTCACACTTCAGACAAACTACTGCACAACTGACAGTTCCCTTCTTATTACTTGTGACCCTTGGCTGGCTTTTCCTGCTGTTGGCTCAGCATCCTAATCCATACAGTATGACCCTTTGCCTTTGTAGCTCCTGTTGTTCGGTAAGGGAAATAAAGTCGCCATCACTTCACTGTAGGAATTTTTGTTCCATGTGGAGAACTGCCTTTGCTTTAAGTTCCTTCTAATATTTTACTTCTGTGGAGGGAGGAAGAGTCAGTGATCATTTTTATGACACTACAAATTTGTGAACAGCTTAGTGGAAGTTAAAAGAAAAGTAGTATGATTAAGGGGATTATAGGTTCATACGGGAAAACTTGAAGGAGTAAAATATTTGGGGCTGGACAAATAAAGTCTGCTTAATTAGAGGTAAAAAGGAATTTTTACAACTCTCAAAGTATTTGAAGTAGATTTTGTCAGCAGAATTGACACAAAATAAGGTTGACTGGTGATGAATACTGGCATTATGAACTTGAATTAGTGAAAAAAGCACAGCTCCAGGATTGAGATTTTAGTTTTGACCTGGTTTAATTGATAAACAATGCGATCTCTAGTTGATCATGTCTTCCTTTCTTGGTCTTAGTCCTTATATACCAAATAAAGAATCTGAGGATGATCTCATAGGTTGCTTTCTTCTCTGACACCTGGCAATTTTATAAAGTGAATTTTCTGCTGTGATAGTTATTAGCACTGATCACCCAGTATTCCTGGTGCTCTATCATCTGGGATTTTTCTGGCCCTCATGGTATAGGGAAACTCTATGATAGCTCTAATGAATACAACTTTCTATTAGAACCAGCCTACCAGTGGCTCAAGAGGCTAAAGCAGGAGATTCACAAGTTCAAGGCCAGCCTTGGCAAGTTAGTGAGACCCTGAACAACTTAGCCAGAACTTGTCTCAAAATAAAAAAATAAAAAGGGCTGGAGATATAGTTCAGTGGTTAAGTGCTCCTGGGTTCAATCCCCAGTCTGGGCAAGTGTATACATTTGCCAGTATGAGACCCTCCACAACTCTTTTCTCCTTTGTGTGGCTACCAGCAAATTCAAAATGAAAGCTACTCCATAAGCTTGTACCTCTGAAATATTTTCATGAATAGCATGCCACTGCTATCCAATGAATATGTGACATGAGTGAGTAATAAATATTTATGAGGTTAACACATGGGTTTGAGGACTTGTTAGGTGTTGTAGAATAATTTAGCTTATCTTTGCTGATAAACCTTCCTTCCCTGTTAGTCTGCAAATCTTTTAAGGGGTAGATCATGTAGTCAAGAGCCTTTGTGGATTCTCACCCTATGACCAAAGGTGTTAAATAAATACACTGATTGTTGACATCTCAGGAGAGTTTTTTGACACAGTAACTGAGTGATGATACAGAAAGAAAGAAAGGAAGAATTACTTTTAGAACTCCAATAAGATTAGTGGTTGTATGAGAAATAAGCCTTACTCAAGCAAACATCAAATGTTAACACATTTGAAAATTGTGTAATTTAATATAGATTCCTAGTTATTATAACTATATAGCAGGTTCAACTAATGGTTTGTTGTTCTTCACTAATGTACACAATTTGGTCAAAATCAATCAACCATTTTAAAGTTAATAGGTAACATACAGATTTAATAGTGTGAAACACTTATTGATCTTTATTCAATAGATATTTAAGCCTTTCTCATGTGCCAGCATGAGCTAAGATGCTAAGGATCCATTAGTATATAATATATATGCATTAAGTAGAATAAAAACTGTGTGCAAAGTAGTTAGATACTTTGCCTTTATTCACTGATAAATAATAGCAAAATTTATTCTAAAAATTGTATGAGTCAACCAGTGACTAAGCCCATACAATGGTAGACAATTAGCTTCAATTTTTTCCACTGTGGATGATTTATTTACTACATTGACTCATCAATTGATTATTTCCCTAGTGTCATTTATGTATAGTCTTATTTTCTCTTCCCTGATATGATAATCATTATTTTTCTTAAAAGTCTCGCATTACCATTGTGCATTTATCAAAAATTTGTGCTCATCAAATGCCACATCTGAGAGCAAGACTATAATTCTGATATGTCATGTATTTGGGAAATGTCAATACATGATCTTGGTAAAGTTATGTAAACTGCAGGGCCCGGTGATGTACACATACAATCCCAGTGGCTCCAGAGGCTGAGGCTGGAGGATCACAAGTTCAAAGCCAGCCTCATCAATTTAGCAAGGTCCTAAGCAACTTAGTGAGATGTTGTTTCAAAATAAAAGGTAAAAAGGACTGGGGATGTGACTCAGTGATTAATAGCCCCTGGGTTCAATCCCCAGTACCAAAACAAACAAACAAAAAAGAAAGAAAGAAAAAGTTATGTACACTATTTTTTTTTTTAGTTTTCTATATTGTAAAGTGAGAGTGTTGCATTGTATAGCCTTTCAGTTCTAAAATCTTATTGTTATAAGGTATCCCTTGTCTTTTGGTGGAAGGAGGAAAAGCTAAATCTCTGGAATCAATTGGGAAAGGGAAAATGAATCTCTGAATACATACTTATCAACAATCCCTTCAAGGGTTCTAAATAATTATATTTTATAGAGTCAAGACATTGTGGATTATGAACTGTGCAATTGAAAATCCCAGGTTGCATAACTCTTTGCTGCAACATGGCATTTCTGAATCATTTACTACTGCTCTCTATTCAGGAAATGTTCAGAGCACAACATTTTACCAATTATAATCAGGAAGGAGATTTTAAACTAAAGAATAAATAAATAACAGAGACCTAAGTGGTTTGGGATTATCTGCTTTACTATTCACTTTGTCCTTATGATGGTTTAGAAATGTGTAGTTTCAGCTGAGCATGGCAGCACATGCTTGTAATCCCAGAAGCTCCTTAGGCTGAGGCAGGAGGATCAGCCCTAAGCAATTTAGTGAGACCTGTCTCAAAATAAAATACAAAAAGGGCTGGGTATGTGGATCAGTGGTTAAGTGCCCTTGGGTTCGATCTCCAGTACCAAAACAAACAAACAAATAAGTTCAATTTTGTTTTCTAGCATTTTTTATAATTGATCATTTCTAAAAAATCTATGCTTGAAGAGGCAAGTAGACCTCATTTATGTTTATCTGTCCCTGTCTTTAAAATCTGATCAAAATCTCAATCAAGCCAGTCACTTGTGCTCTACTGGCTGACTACTTGATTTTGAAGGCCTGCATTGCCACCTTGTGGATAAATGGTGGCAACAGTGGATTATATAAAAAGCAACTAGGGAAATATGTTGAAATGTGAATCTTTCTTACTAGTCAATTTTAATTCAAGGTTTTTCTTTCCTAGACAAGAAATAAAAGCAGAATAAATGTCAGAGTAAGTGGCCTGTTTTAACTTTTTGAAATAAATAGTTGAAAAATAAGATCATTTTGCTATTGCTTATTTGTGGCATTAATTTAAAATGGACATTCCAGAAACATGACCACATTGTTTTAATAGTATACAAAGAATGCCAATTATAACAACTGTGTTTCAGGGACAGATTTGTGACTGCTGGTTTTTGTCTCCCATATGGGAGCTACCAGTAATTTTTACACATAAGAAGTATAATTTTCTTGCTTTCAAGATAGTTAAGTGATATATTTAAAATAGATTTAAAATCATTTGGAAAAGGTTTTGAAATCCAGTTCTACTACAAGTCGCATGGCACAGTCTGTATTCTGAATGA
The DNA here is from genome assembly GCF_001458135.2 of Marmota marmota marmota. Lineage (NCBI taxonomy): Eukaryota > Metazoa > Chordata > Mammalia > Rodentia > Sciuridae > Marmota > Marmota marmota. Next base: position 6,629,851 of record NW_026000316.1, read on the forward strand.
CACTGCCATTGAAAACATCTAAAAATGATGAATAAAATAAAATAAATCCATCAATGGAAAGGAAAAACTCAGAAACTGAATTTAACAGTGGTCAATTTTACCTTTGAATATAGCCCTTGCTGCTTATATTAAAAGGTATATGTTTTTCTTTTCCCTCTCCCCCTCCCTAATCTTGAGTTATTTGTTCTCCACAGGAAAGCAATATCACCTGAAGAACTAGGAAGTGACTATTTCCTGAATTAACAAGTGAATTTCAGCACACCAACAGGGTGCACCTGGGACCCCCTGTCAGGGCACACCTGGAATGTAGCATTTGAATAGCTTCTTTAAAAGCCCTCTGTTTTCCCTGATGGGCAGAAGTATAGCCTCTGAGATGGCAGTCCCCTTTCTTTCTCTTTTGCTAGCAAAGCAACAAAACTTATTTTTCCTTTTTCTCAAAACTGTGTCCTCATTATTAGATTGGCAACAAGGACAAGGACTGAGCATTCAGTGACATAAACAGTAAGTGAAAACAGGAACCCAGAGAGGTAATGTGGCATTAAAGTTACCATTCAACTTAAGGGCATTTGCTAAACCTGGAAATGTTGATTTTTACATTTTCTAGGGCCAAAGGTGAAAAGATAAACAGAAGGGCTGTTAAAATTAGGAAATTTAATCAGCTACTTCTGGAAAAGCTAGTCTTATGTACATAGTCTTTCAACCTCAGCTTCTTAAAGAATGAGACCTGACCCAAAAATCCTTACCAAGATGTAAAGAAACCTTACCACTTGTTCTGAACTTGTCACCTTGAGTGAAAATACATTTCCCCATTTCATACTCTGTGCACTTCTTTGTTGAAAAACCCACAGAATGCTCTTAGGCACATAGCCACCCTGTTTAGTTGCTTTTATGTCAATAACAGGAGAGATCTGGGGCGCCAGGTGTCCTTCACTCAGTTAGGCTAGGTGAGGACCCATAGCAACCCCCTAGCAACCATCAATCAGCATGAGACAGGAAAAATACCTGGAATGCCAGATGACCCCCAGTAGTTTATAGTGGTTGATAACATGTTGGAAAACCATGTAGTTCAGCGGGTACTCCCCTCATGGCTTAAACCAATCAGTTCAAAGGAATCCCCCTTTTGTGCTGACCAATCACCCCTACCCAACTTGTTCCCGCCAGTGAATGTGCTATTCATGTTTTAGAGTTGTTTTATGATTTTCCCGCTGTGTGTGATGATTTGCTAAGAGATGCTAGGATGTATGTGAAGTCCCTGCCTTCCCCCAAAGAGTGTATAAAAGTGCTGCAAACCCTGGGCTCCTGGCCTCTCAGCATCACCAGTTGCTGTGTGCGTGCTGAGGACCGAGCTAGCTCGCAATAAACACCTCTTTGCTGCTTACATCGATGTTGGTCTCTGGTGGTCTTTTGGGGGTCCCAAACTCGAGCATAACAGTCCTCAATGTCAATCTAATAATGAGAAAATGGCTTTGAGCAAAAAGAAAAAAAAAAAGGTTTATTGCTTTGCTAGCAAGGAGAAACACAGGGGATTCCTGTCCAAGAGGCCATGATTCTAAAGTGCTTGATTAGCATCTGGATGGCCATATTAAGTGATAGCCACCATTGTAAGGAAAGACTTTTGCTTACCTGCCCAAGGGCCTTTCTGAGAAAGGTTCACCACTTCCTCATACCAACCCAACCACTGGTATTAGGACCTGCCCAGCTCTGATTCCTGAGCCTCCCTCATAAAAGTGCCAGAACTCAAGCCTGTTTTGCCTCTCTCTCCTATAGAGAGATGGCCTTTATTTGTCAGCTCTGTCAAATAAACTCTCATGTGTATCTCTGCCTGGAATCCATCTTTCATTTCTCATTTACCATCTCTCATATCTCGCTTTCCCTTCAATGAACCCATCAGCAAGAACAGGGGGCTTTTAAAGAGGTGATTCAAAGGTTACATTCCACTGTTCTCTCTTGGAGTTGTAATTCCATTGTTAATTTAGGAGATAGCCATTTCTGAGATCTTCTGGTACCATCCCCAAAGTCTGAATAACTTTGTTCCTGTGGTGGATGTGTACTCAAGGACAGATAAATCTGCCTAAAATGGGGAAGAAAGGTAATCCTGTTTCTCCTGAGATTAGGGAGGGGGAGTGTTTAGGGAGGAGCCAAGAAGGAGGAAGAGAAGGAAACATCCATTTTAAAAATAAGTTGCAGTGGTAGAACAGCAGGGACCATATTCAAAGCATAAAATGAACCACTGTTACAGCTACATTTGCGGTAATTTGGTACACAGAAATAAAAAAAGTTATACAGTACATTATAATGGATAAAGGCATTTTAACATAACCACAGTGCCATTAAAGCACATCACAGAATTAACAATGATCCTTTACTATTAAAAATACTAGATTCAGTTTTATATTTCCACATTTAAAAAAAAAGTCTTTACAAAACAAGAGCCTTATTGAGGTACAATTAATATACCATAAAGCTCACTCTTTTAAAGACTATAATTCACTGGGAAACCTTTTTATAGTAAATTTGCTTCAATTAACCTGCTATATCTCTTCTGTCTCTTTAGTCTATATGAATCTTGCCTTTTTTTTTTTTAATCGGTATTTTGATAAAGAGCTGAGTTATTGGTCCTGTAGTACATTCTAAATTCTGGATTTATCTGCTTGCTTCTTGTGGTGGAGGTTATCTTTCTCTTTTATCCTTAGAATTACTTGTAATGTTAATAATTTTTAGAAATTTGATGAGGTTTGGACTCAGTTTTTAAACAAGAAAAGTGTCTATGTTGTTTCCACACAATCCACATTACATAACGAGGCATCTGTCTTGTTAATCCACTTTTAATGATTGATTAGTGAATGCAGATGGTAATAGCCTAATACCTCTTTTTTGACATTGCCAGTTAAACTTGACCTAAAGATTTTCATATTCAGTAAGTGCTATATACATTAATCCTAGTATTCCTTCCTGAAATGCAGATGCTAGAAGTCTGAAAGGTCTACTTCTCAGACTTCCAGTGTTCTTGCTGTGAAGTATGTTCCATTAGATATGTTACCATGACAAATATTTGAAAAGGATAAGTCAAGGATTTAGTTTCCTTAGGTTTTGGTTGTTGATGTTAGCCCAGCCCAGTCATTGATAACTTGAGTTCCTTTATGGCAGTATTCATATGACCATCATTAACTTTTAAGTGTTAAAGGAGTAGTTAGGGGTCATAGCCAGGTTGTATGTTTCTGGAACTAAGATTTCTGAGTGCTGTTTTGCTCATTCTCTCCCTTCCTGATTGTAACAGAGGTAGCTGCTGTCCTGGTGAGCCAGTTGAGCAGTTTTTTTTTGTTTTTTGTTTTTTTTTTCTGTGAATTGTTCCTAAGAATATAGCCTTGTGGTGAATTTCCCTACCTTTTCCCAAAGCCTAGAAACATACAGTTCTTTAGTTCCTTTGTGAATAAAATAGCTAGAACATTCTTTTTTAAAATGTGCCTTGATTGATAAACAGATATGAACCTGAGGAAGACAATATTGAAAAGCATGTTGCTAAATAAATATACATGGTATGATTTCTGGTATATAAAATTTGAGGACATGAAAAGCTAAACAATGTGTTATTTACCTCTGAATATTGCTACATTAGATATCATGTTTCTAACACCTGAGCTTCTTAGGGAACACTTCATATTCAAATGGTAACAATTTCCTTCCTTTATTCAGATGAGGAACAGCCTGGAAAAGTTAAGAACCTTGTTGAAGGTCATATGCATAGTAACACTACAGCTCATATACCAAATCAGATATTGAAATCTGTGTTCTTACTGTAAGGAACTGTAGAAAAGCTCCGTAAACTCAACAAGCCAAAACAACCGTTTACCTGTCCGAAATTTTATTAGCAAGACCATAGCAGTCAGTCGCAGAAGAAAAGGGGGTCGAGAGAGAGAGAGAGAGAGAAGAGAGGGGGAGAGAGAGAGGAGGGAGAGAGAGAGAGAGAGAGGAGGAGAGAGAAGAGAAGTAGAGAGGAGAGGTAGAGAGAGAGAAGAGAG
>NW_026000316.1:6636193-6641639 GCF_001458135.2 Marmota marmota marmota
GGGGGGGGGGGAGAAGGGGATGACCATACATTATCTCAAAGGGGGAAGCAAGGGATGGCCTTTTTGGTAAAGCCCTCAGGCATAGTAAGGCAAAAGAGAGGAGTTTAACCCAATCTAAATGAGTCTCATTGTGTGGTTGGCTCGCTCAACCTTACCTGAGGCTTGGGGGCGATAGGAACAATGAAAGCGCCATGGGATGGACAATGTCTTTGCCACATTCTGGGTTACTTGAGAGAAAAACTCAGGCCTGTTGTCAGATTGGATTGAAGCGTTCATCCCAAACCGAGGGATTACTTCAGTTAGGAGGATGTTAGCAACTATGGTAGCCTGCTTATTTGAGGTGGGGAAGGCCTCTGCCCAACCCAAGAATGTGTCTATTAAAACTAGTATGTATTTGAAGTTTTTTACTCTGGGCATGTTGGTAAAGTTGATTTGCCAATCTGCCCCAGAAATATGGTCCCTAGCCTGATGAGAAGGGAAGATTCCGGGTTTTAAAGATGTATTGGGATTCAGTCTTTTGCATATCTGGCATGAGGCTGTGATTTGCTGTATCGCTTCTTTATCCTGGGGAGTCAGAGTAAAGAAAGAATAAAGAAAGGCTTTGAGAGTCTGTGGACTGGTGTGGAAAATAGAGTGGAGGTCAGTAAAAGGGCATGTTTAGATGGGTCTCCTTTATTTGGTAAAAATGGAGAGCACGTGGCAATGAGAGATCTGGTGGGTCTGAAAGCGCGGCTGACCTGGCTGCCTGATCTGCTTTTGAATTCCCCTGTGTGATGGGGGGAGGAGTAATTTTGGTGTGATCTGCAATGGACAACTCCAAGTTTTTTAGGAAGCTGGGAGGCTTGTAGTAGCTGTGTGATGTATGTGGAGTTGGTTATAGAGGTGACCTTTGAGTTCAGGAGACCTCTCTCCTTCCAAATTGCTACATGAGATAAGAGAATCTGGAAAACATATTTGGAATCAGTATAAAGTGTAAGATTTTTCCTCTCACTGCCAATTTGCAGGCTCAAGTTGCAGCTACCAGCTCAGCCTGTTGGTTGGTGGTATTTGCAGGCAGGGGAGTAGCTTCTATTACTCTTAATAGGGACACTATGGCATATCCAGCTTTTCTGATCCCCCTCCTCCTTTAGGAGCTGCCATCAGTGAAGCAGGTGTAATCAGGTTGGTCTAGAGGTCCCTCAGTGATATCAGTTGGGCTTGGGAGGAAGTTTTCTAGAATTTCCCTGAATTTATGTATTGGGAACTGTGTTTGACCTTGAGCCTGAATAGGTAACAGAGTTGCCGGGTTGAGAGGGGTACAGGTTTGGAAGGACACCGAAGAGTCGTAGAGGAAAGCGACCGAGAGAGAGAATTTGACAGGGAGGGAGGGTTTGCAGTCCTTTGTACTTTAGCCTTGAGGTGATGTAGAGAGGTGACAGTGATTTGGACTCCAAAGTTAAGCTTTTGTGATTCCTTTAATAAAACATAGAAGGCCACTAGGGCGCGGAGACAAGGAGCCCATCCGTGGACAGATAGATCTAACTGTTTTGAGAGGTATGCCACCAGAGCAAAGGTGGGTCCATACATTTGTCCCAGCACCCCCAAGCCTTGCCCTTTGTTTTCATGAACATAGATAGTAAAAGGCCTATTAACATCTGGCAAGTGTAGAGCCAGTGCTTGTAAGAGGGCCTTCTGGAGGGTTCTGAAATGTGGTGCAGCTGAAAGTAACAAGGGCTCATGATTCTTCCCCTTTGCTAGATCATATAATGGTCTGGCAAGTAATGAGTAATTTGGTATCCATGCCCTAAAATAGCTTGCAAGACCCAGGAACGAGAGAATCTCCTCTTTAGTTTTTGGTACTGGAAGGCTTTAAATAAGGCCTTTTCTATTGGTTGTGATAGCTTTCTTCCCTGGGGAAATGTGGAACCCTGAGTAAACAACCTCAGAGAGAGAGAGCTGTACCTTTTGTGGAGAAACCCTATATCCTTGGTGAGCAAGAAAATTCAGGAGGGTGGCTGTGTATAACTTTGAGGTTTCTAATGAGGGACTACAGAGGAAGAGGTCATCAACATATTGTAGGAGGGTTGAGACAGGGCATAGAGGGAAAAAATCCTCAAGATCTCCAGGGAGGACTTGTCCAAAAATATGTGGGCTGTCTCAAAACCCCTGGGCAGGACAGTCCAGGTTAACTGTCGGGAATGTCTAGTTTCTGGATCAGTCCAGGTGAAGGCAAATATGCCTTGGGAAGAGACAGATAGTGGAATGAAAAAGAAGGCATCTTTAAGATCAATAACTGAAAAACAGGTAGAGTTAGCAGGAATAGAGGAAAAGATAGTATAAGGGTTTGGAACCAGGGGATGTATGGACCTGGTTGAAGAATTTATTAACCTTAAGTCCTGCACCAAACGGTATGTTCCATTAGGCTTTTTTACTGCTAAAATTGGGGTATTTAATGGAGAGTGTGTGGGACGGAGGAACCCCTTTCTTAGTAAGCTCTAAATGATTGGCTTTAGGCCCTTAAGACTGGCAGTTGGCAGCAGGTATTGGGCCTAGTTTGGGAAGTGGTTAGGGTCTTTAAGATACACTTCCACAGGAGAGCAATTTGCAGAGGACGGTGTTTCATTGTCCCATACAATTGGATCTACCATTTTACAGGGGAGGGGGAAATGTGTGTTCTGGTGGTCATTGGGGTCTCCATACCAGACACAAGGGGTAAAGTCTCTTCTTCGTCGGGGAGTAAGCCATGATGAAGATATAAGTAGGGGAGGACAATAAGGGTAAGGTTATGGAGGCCTTCAAGATGGATAATATTTCCCTTCCCAGCAAGGGATATTATTTATTTATACACACACACACACACACACACACACACACACACACTTATACTGAGGCATAACCAAAAAATGGTGTGAAAAGGAGAACTTAGATAAGGAGCAAGTGAGGGGAGGAGTTCTGCGTAGGATGATGGTTTGACCTCCTACCCTGACAATAGGAGATTTAGAGGGATATGTGGTTCCCCAAAACTCTCTCAGAACCAAGAATGTGGCCCCAGTGACTACCAAAAAGTTTATGGGATGCCCATCCACTCAGATAACCATCCTGGGTTCCTGCTTGGTGATTGAATAGGTTGGGACAGAAGACCCAGGGCCCAGTCAATCCTTGGCTGCTAGGCCCAGCAAGTCACTGGTGGGGTGACTGACCTCAGCTCCCCTCTGGGAATTGGGGCAGTCCGATCCCCAGTAGTCAGGACGTCTGCATCTTGGGCACAGTCTTGGTGGTGCCCTGGGCTTAGGGCAAGCTCTAGCCCAATCTCCTCCATCACCACACTTAAAGCAGGGCCCAGGGGGTCCTCATTGTGGGGGTTGGTATCTCCCCCTTTCCATAGGTTGGAAGGAGCCCTGTAACACCTGGGCCAACATCTGGCATTTTTGGCGTTTTGCTCTTTCATCTCTGTTGTGGTAGACCTTGAAGGCCATGGCCAACACCTCGGTCTGAGGAGTCAAGGGTCCCCTCTCTAATTTTTTAGCTTTGCCCGGATGTCAGGGTAGCTTTGTGAGAAAAAAATAGGTCATAAGGAGTTGCCTCCCATCTGGGGATTCAGGGTCCAAATTAGTGTACTGAAGGAGAGCTTTTGTTAGTCGGTCTAGAAAGGCCGAGGGGTTTTCATTTTTCTCCTGGATGACTTCCTGGAGTTTATCAAAGTTAATAGCCTTTTGTGCTGCTGCCTTTAGGCCAGCTATCAAACAGGTAATAAGGTGGTCCCTATGTCCCAGGTCTTGGGGGTCAATAAAATCCCAATGGGGGTCTTGGTCTGGAATCGCCTGGGCCCCTAGGGGATGGTGGGCATTAGTCTGATGAACCTGGTCTGCATAGGCACTAGCCTGTTCCCAGACCCTTCTCCTTTCCTCAGGGAGGAGAGTATTGGACAGAATCGTAAAAGGTGAGGCTATAGGCTTGAGTTAAGTGTTGAAACTCTTTAATATAAGAGACAGAGTTTGCAGTGTAAGATCCCAGTTTTTTTACTACTTGAGAAAGGTCAAGCATAGAAAAAGGAACATAAACCCTTAAAATCCCATCTGGCCCAGCAACATCCAGAAGAGGGGCCACAACATGTGAAGTTTGAGTCAAGTGGTGAGATGTGGTGACTTGTGGCAGGTGGACTAAACTGAGGTGGAGGGACAGAGTGGAAGGAACGGAAGTGGGAGGGGCTTGTGCAGAAGTGTCGGGAGGAAGAGGAGGAGGAGTGTCTGCAGAAGATGCCACAGATGTAGAAGACAGGGAAGTGGGAGGGGGTGAAAGTGGGGAAAATGGGGCTGAGGGCAGGGGAGAGTGGTATGGAGGTGGTTAATCAGCCGGGTTGAAAATGGAGGTGGAGAGCAGAGAAGACGAAGAAGGAGGAGAAGGTGTGGAGGCAGAGAGTGGAGAAGAGGAGGAAGGAGGTTTGAAAGAAAGGAGTAGCTGTTGAGGCTTGCATTGGGTGCAGAGATTTGGATGAGATCGAAGCAAGGAAAAAGCCTCCACATAGGGAATCTAGTTCCACTTCTTTGATTGCTTGTTGAGAGCCACAGCCGAAGCAGCCCCAGCAAACTTCCAGCTGATTGGCTCACAGTGGCCCCAGCAAACTTCCAGCTCATTGGCTCACCGTGGCCCCAGCAAACTTCAAGTGCCCCGTATATTTGTGGTCATGGGCCCCGGAGCATTGGGCTCCCCTGTCCGTTTTTTGGCAATGGAGCCCAATGCCTTTCTCCACAATATTGTGGGTAAACCTGGTCCTTGTCCATTTTTTTGATAACGAAGTACCCTCTATGGTAGTTTGAGAATGGCATTCATGATCCCAATGTCACCCTCTACAGCATCATGAGCAAATACCTGGTATTCTACCCCTTTGATACCTGATTTTGTTAAACCCTCCTCCTATGGGGCAATTCCTTTTAAAATGTCCTGTTTGTTCACAATTGTAGCATGTTTTTGGCCTGGCATCTAAAGCCTGTTGTACTACAGCTGCCAATACTTGCCCTTGTTCATTAATGTCTCTACATAATTTAAAATATATGTTTAAATCTCCATGTTTCCATGGTCTAATGGCCTCCTTGCACCATCTGTTTGCTTGTTCATAGGCTAGCTGTTTAATTAATGGCATTGCTTGTTCTGTATCCCCCAAAACTCTGGTAGCTGTTTAAATAAGCCTATCTACAAATTCAGCATAAGGTTTATTAGTTCCTTGTATTACCTTAGATAATTGACCTTGTAAATCTCCATGTCCTTGTAAAGTATTCCATGCCCTAACCACATCTACGGCAATTTGTGAGTATAAGACAGGATCATATGCAATTTGTTGCTGCTGACCCTCATAAGGTCCCTTTCCTAACAACATATCTAGATTTCTCTGTCTCTTACCAGCTGCTGCATTTCGCCTAGCCGTCTCCTTGCAAAATTCCTCATTGGCAACCTTCCATAACAGGTATTG
>NW_026000316.1:6644426-6655768 GCF_001458135.2 Marmota marmota marmota
TTTTTTGACTATGGAGTTTTTAAACATTGCAATGGAGATTTCACCTGTAAAAAGTTACAAGGCCTTTACTATTATGTTATGTGTTGTATGTATTACATTATGTGTGCACACTTGTGTTTTGTGTTGTATGTTTGTATGTTCGTATGTCCATATATCATATATGATGAGCGCTCATGAAAAATGGATCCAAATATTTTTTTTCTTATTCACGTGATTTTAAATGGTTTAATTTAAATTGGGTAAACCGATGTTGAAGATTGTTTTAATATATGAACAAAAAAGGAAGTTAACAGATCTGCTTGTTTACTTCACCTTTCCTTTTCATTATATTTAATAATTCTGTTCAGGATAATGTAAATTGTTCAGAAAATTGTTTTCTTTTAGTGCCTGCTGGAATGTTACATAATTTTGTCTTTAGCCATTATTGCCAGAATTACTATCTTCATCCCAGTGCCGGAGTATTTTTGCTGATGGTGTCATGGACTATGTATCACTTGTATGCATTGTGAACTATCTGTTGGTGCAGTGACTTGTGGTAGTGCCGGGGTATTTTTGCTGATGGTGTCATCGGTGGTACAATTTTTCCAAAAGGAGCCATCAGGAGCTGTCAATTGGCTTGGTGTATCCTCCTCCCTTCTGCTTGTGATGGTTGTTCAGCTAAAATTTGGGGGCCAACGGAGGTGAGGCAAAGAACCTCACCCCTCCACTGGTACAAAGGCCTATCCACAGGTGTGGCTGTATGCTGGACCGGTACTCAATGATGGGTAAGATCCAATTGCAATGGTACCAACCTAAGACAGGAGGCTGACACCTTGAGGTCAGCTCATCCAATGACATGTAAGGACCATATGTAGTATTGGATAACCTAAGACAGGCCCAGTCCCTAAGCCACATGCTTGTTGTTTAATTAAACAGAGAGGGGGAGATGTTGAGAGCCACAGCCGAAGCGGCCCCAGCAAACTTCCAGCTGATTGGCTCATAGCGGCCCCAGCCAACTTCCAGCTGATTGGCTCGTCTGTGGTGATGCTCATTGGGCTGTCTCCCCACCCTTTCAGACCAAGGACCTGCTCATTGGGGGACTCTTTTGGCTCTGCCCACACGATCCAGCCAATCAGTCTCAAGGGCAGAAAGAGTGCCGGTTGAGAGGTTTGCCGGAAGAGCCAGTGGTGGCAGTTGGGCTCTGAGGGAATTCCTGGAACGCTCGCGTGGGGCGTGCGTTCTAAAAATAAAGTTTGTTCCTGCTTGACAAGTGGCTCGTGAATTGTGCCTAGCCAGACTGCCGCAATTGCTCACAGTAATTAAAAGATCCTGGAGTAAATTGGGATCCAGAGACTCACACGTTGGCTGAAAGTTTTGGTTGTCTAAGGGGTATGTAAGCCAGTCCTGGGTACAGAATTTTATTAGCCTTTTTGTTTTAATATCAGGGGCCAGGCTCAGGGTTTTCAAATTATCTAAGAGGTACTGCAAGGGAGAATCGGCTGGGAGGGATGAGGAATTTCCCATGCTGGAAGGGCAAGATGGGAGTCAGAGCAAGAGTAAGAGAGAGAGATAGAGAAAGCCCAGGCCAGAAAGAGCTTCCTGCAAGCTCCAGAGCAAACAGAGGATCAAGTGGGTGTCCCCAAAATGACCGACCGCCGCAGGGAAATACAGAGGACACTGCCCGGTTGTCACTAGTGAATTACGATCTGTGAGACCCAAATAGTGCCGGAGCCATGGGCAACCTGAAGTTAGGAGAGTTTTTCGACTGGAACAAAAGAGTCAGGAACAGAGTTCCAGGAAAAACAGAGTTCCAAACTCAGGGGGAGACGGGCTGTAACAATTGCGCTAACCCATCCATGGGAGCTAAGAGTGAAGGGAGATGGAGGAGTTCGAAAGAGAGAATTAATCCTAAGTCCCAGACAGTTGATTTCCAGGGGTGTCCTAGCAGAGTACTCAGGGTCCACTGCGACCCTGATGGGTCTGGGTGAGGTGTGTTCCCCCCCTAAAACACCCGGAGGGATTGTTGGACACTCAACAGCCAATTCCCTTGTTCTGGTGAGTTAGGGTTCAGGCGCTCATGGGATGGGGGAACTCACCAATCTGCAGGCCGGTGGTGGATGTCAGGCAGGCCATCAGAGGAGTGGACTGCGACAGGAACGGTTGGGCTCGGAATTTGGGAACGGGGTTTCACCTTGAGTGACGGGGATCCCCATCCTGGGTTTCGGCACCAATGTAAAGAACAGTGGAAAAAGCTTCATAAACTCAACAAGCCAGAACAACAGTTTACCTGTCCAAGATTTTATTAACAGGACTGTAGCGACCAGTCACAGAAGAGAAGGGGGGGAGAGAGAGAGAGAGAGAGAGAGAGAGAGAGAGAGAGAGAGTAAGAGAGGTAAAGTAAGAGAGAGAGGGAGAGTAAGAGAGTAAGAGAGCGGGCACAAACAGGGTGTTGATATTTATGGGCTTAACGCAGGATGAGGAGGAGCAAGGTGAGTGGGCTGTTACTTCTTCATTGGCCAAGAGTTCGCACCATTCACAAGGATTGGAGGTGACGGTTCACACACCATTCAGTGAGTCATGGACTTGAGCTCCTGGAAGAGAAGCTCTCCGGGCACCATCTTTACCAACACTTGCATTGTAATTAGCATATAGATGCAGCAGTAAAGAGAGATAGACTATGACTTTGGGCAAGGAGGTGCTTGAACTTTAGGTGTTCCGTATACAAAATGTAACTGGCATTAGTCTTTAAATTCCCCTCCTCACTCCCTCCACTTTTGTGTGTGTGAGAGTGTGTGTGTGCTCATATGTGTGCACTTGTACATACTTTAGATTGAACTCAGGTTCTCAGGCATGCTAGGTAAGTGCTTTAGCATGGAGCTACATCTTCAGTCTACATCTTGCAAATTTCTTATGATAGCAATTTCAAGTACAGAGTGCTGTATTCATAGACAGATGATGTACACCAAACTTTCTGAGATACTATGTAGCTAAGAAACTGATCAACTTTATTTCACCCCAAATTCTCCAATTCATTTGATCAAAGAAACCTATTTAATCATGACATCTATTGACATCCCACTGGATATTCTTGCCAAAAATATATTGTCTATTAACTAGTTTTGCACATGCTTTCTGTCTGGGAAAAAATGAACACATTGGTTAAATTCTAAGAAGGGAGTAATCACCCACAGTATGTTTTGATCTCACCATACTTGATCCGGTCTAGTGCATCCTTTTGTCAACTTCCCTGTCTGTTATTTTATGGCTCTGATCTAGGTGAGGGTGTGTTTAAACAACATGAAAGCTAAATCTTAAAAATGGAATTTTCAATGAGAAAAGGTATATTCAGGTACATCCAGGTGATTTTCTTAAGTTTGCAAGTTTTCATATTAGAAGGATATAATGCAGTTGATTAATAATGGAGTGGGATTTGAATATGAGAGGTATAATTTTGTTATGGACACTGACAGATATACTCCTTGTCCAAACTTAAGTTAAACTCCTCTAAACCATCTTCTCAATTAGGCTTCAAACTTAATGTGCTCCAGCCCAGTTTTTAAGAAAGAATCTTGCTGAGTCAGTTTAGTGAGAATCTCTCTACTCTTGATATCTGATAAAATTCTTCAACCACCATTCTTGATATCTAAATCTTTTGCTTGTTTTTAGCAAAAGTACTATTAGGCCATTTTTATCAAAAATCCTCCACACTTTTTTTTATTTTTAAAATTTTATAGTTGCAGATGGACCGCATGCCTTTATCTTATTTGTTCATTTTGTGTGCTGAGCTCTGCCACTGAGGTATAGTCCCAGCTCAAGAGTCCTAACTCTTGCTATTTAATTGAGTAATCTTTTCAAATCTTTTATCACTGATCCCTGCACTCTGCTTTTTAGGCTATAAATCCTCAGCTGTCTTAGCTGTTTTCAGAGTTGAGTTCAATCTCTCTCCCTCATTATAATATTCTTCTTAAAATTATTGTTGTTATTATTATTAGAGCTTTATGGTTATACACAACAGTTGGGTTCATTTTTTTTTTTTTTTGGTGGTGCTGAGGATTGAACCCAGGGATTTGTGCATGCTAGGCAAGCACTCAATCAACTGAGCTATTTCCCCAGCCCTCAGTTGGGTTCATCTTGACAAACTCATACATGCATGAAACTATTTCAGTTTGTAATCCCTCCCTTTTCATTGTCCCTTTTCCCTTCCATCCTCCCTCCTTCTCTTTCCTCTACTCTACTAGACTTCCTTTTGCTCCTCTTCTAATTTGAATTTAATTGGTTCTTTCCCTCCCACTTTCCTTTATTTCACTGTAGCTTTCACAAACCTTATTGAAATATTCTTGAATTTGGTTGAAATAGTTTTGAATAAAATTTTGGTTTTTGGTTGTTTGTTTTTGTTTTTGTTCTAAGGATTGAATCTAGGAGTGGTCTACCACTGAGCTATTCCCACCAGGCCTTTTTGAGACAGGGTCTTGCTAAGTTGCACAGGCTGGCCTCAAATTTATGGTCCTCCTGCCTCAGCCTCTTGAGTCCCTAGAATTACAGGTGTACTCCAGGCCTTTGTTATAATTTTTAATATCAGAAGATTATACAGAAGATTATAATTGGGGACCACTATTTTAGTCTTTTCTTTTGAAGTTGTGGAAATGACAAGGAAATTTGAGTTTGTCTTCTATTTATAATAGTAATCCGTCTTGGGATGGGGTTGTAGCTCACTAGTAGAGCATTTGCCTCACAAGCCTGAGGCATTGGGTTTGATCCTCAACACCAAATAAAAACAAATAAGTAAAAATAAAGATATTGTGTCCATCTACAACTACTACAACTACTAATAAAATAATAATAATGGGTCTTACAGGTTAAAATATGTTTAAGAACCAATGTTAAGGTCATTTTGTGTGGTGATAGAGCAAGATAGATTGTGGGTCTATGCCACTTATCCACAAGTAGATCAAGTGTGATCATAGAGAAATAACTAATTTCTTTATAGCACCCAAATGACTGGTCCTTTTAGAGTGGACACCTTGTATGTCCCAAAGAGAAGTGCAATGACTAGAAATGATAGTTGCAGTCAATGCTGGATTTGCAAAATTATGTTTAGGTTTTATAGTTTATACCCTTATGACCATTTAAAATAATTTATTACAAACCTTTAAAAAATAAAAGCAAAAATTGTTGATATAAATCTGAAATGCTTTAGTATAATCTCTCCTTTTGCAATCATGTATTCAATATATATACATATGTATTATATATTATATATAATTATATGTTATATATAATTATATGTAATAATTATATATATGTATACATAAAATCTCAGTGTGTATGTAAATATACATATGTATTATGCATAATATATACATATTTATTATATTATATGTATAAATACAAAGTGAGCTTTGAATATACATACATAATATATGTATATATTATGCATAATACATATGTATGCATATTTTATATATACTATATTTAATATATATAAAATATGTGTACCTATGTATTATGCATAATATATATATATATATTTTTTTTTGTTGTTGTTTGTTTGTTTGTTTGTTTTTTCTAAACTGCGTTGCCACATACTATACTAGGTAACAGGGATATACTTGTAGACAAAACAAAAAAAAAATCATGTTACCTTGGAATACAGAGTCTATCAAAAAATGCAGTTATTGGGCTGGGGTTGTGGCTCAGTGGTAGAGCACATGCTTAGCATGTGTGAGACTCTTGGTTCAATTCTCAGTGCTGCATATAAATAAATAAAATAAAGGTTCATCAGCAGCTAAAATATTTAAAAATGCAGCTATTAACAAAATAATCAATAAAATGAGTGTTAAATTCCAATGTTAATCATTACTAGAGATGAATGGTACACAATGCTTGGAGAAATATAACAGAAGGATGTCTCTTAAATCAAGTTGTCAGAAAGAGCTTCCCTGAGTAAAAGACTTTTGAACTGAGACTATAAAGAAAGGTTTTCTTACCCATTTGGGCTGTTACAACAAAATACCTTACACTGAGTAGTTTATTAATAGCATACATTTATTGTTCAGGCCTGTGGAGAATGAGAAGTCCAAGATCAAGTCACCAGCAGATTCAGTATCAGATAAGGGCTCATTCTCTGCTTCCAACATGGTGCCTTCTAGCTATGTTCTCACAGGGCAATGGGGACAAATGAATTCTGTTGGGCATGTTTATATGACTAATCACATCTCAAATGTCCCACCTCACACCACCATGTCACTATGGATTAAGTTTCAGTGTATGAATTCTAGCAGACACAACATTCAGATCATAGCAGAGTTAATGTTTGATAAGACTAAAATAGACCATGGGTGGGAAATCCTTTCATACAAAGGGAATAGTATTTAAAATGGCTCTGTACCAAAAGGTATGTGTTGATAGTGGAAAGCAGAGAATGTGAATGTGGTTAGAATGTTTTTGTTTTGTTTTGTTTTGGTTCTGGCATTAACCACTGAACTGTAACCCCAGCCTTCTTTATTTTTATTTATTTATTTATTTTTAAATTTTGAGACAGGGTCCCACTGAATTGCTTAGGGCCTCACTCAGTAGCTGAGGCTGGCCTTGAACTTTTGATCTTCTTGCCTCAATCTTGCAAATTGCTGAAATTACAGGCATGAAGCAGCTAGAGTATATAATGAAGGTGATTATGGTTTAAAATAAAGCTAAATAGATAGGCATAGATCAGAACATTCAAATGTTCATGATTATGTTAAAGATTTGGGTTATTATTTTGAGTATTTATTGACATTTTTAAATGGTCAGGGTAATGGTCAATGGCAACAAACAGATTTATATTTTGAAATGATAACTCTAGCTAGCATCCATGTCTTGAACATCTTAAAAGATGTTCAATGATCTCTCTTCAAGGTTGCTTGAACAGGGATCATACTTCTTCAAAGTACCTTCAAATAAAGGACAGTTGAGATTGGAAAGAAATTGAAAAGATGTGAGATAGGAAATAAAAATCAATACCATTTGTTCCTGGACTCTATGTGTAAGAAATGAAGGAAAAGGTAATATCAAGAATGAGTACTGGGTTTTTAGCTGGATGAATACTGGTGTTAATTACCAAGGTAAGGACATTGAAAAGGAATCTGGCTGCTCCCAGGGTAGATGGTAGTTTGCTTATGAGTTCTACTTGGAGTCTTTTGAGTTTCAGGTTCTTTTTAGTTATTCAGATGAAAGTGTGTAAAAGGTCATTGAACCACAAGTATCTATAGCTCAAATGATGTGTGTGAGCTAAGTTATGGTTTGGATGTGAAGTGTCCCCAAAAAGCTCATGTGTGAAACAATGCAAAAAGGTTTAGAGGAGAAATGAATGGGTTATGAGAACTTTAACCCAATCAGTGAATCAATCCCTTGATGGGATTAACCAAATGTTAACTGAAGGCAGGTAGGGTGTGGCTGAAGGAGGTAGGTTCATGGGGGCATAACTTGGGGGTATATATTTTGTATCCAGTGAAGAGAACCTCTCCCTGGTTCTGATCATCATGTGTGTCTGATCATCTTGTGACCTGCTTCCCTCTTCCACATTCTTCCAGGATGATATTGTGCCTCACCTTGAACCTTGAGGAAATGAGCCAGCCTTCTATGTACAGAGACCTCTGAAACTGAAAGCCCCTCTATAAACTTTTCCTCCCCTAAAATTGCTTTGTTCAAGTCTTTTAGTCACAGCAGAGAAAAAAAACTGATTAAAATAAGAAAGATGTATAAATTTGGGTGTCATGGGTGGTCACTGATGCCATTGGCATGGATGTGATTTTTCTTGTGGTTGAGAATAGAGTAAGAAGTGTGCAAAAATAAACATATGAATGACCGCATTCAGTGATCAAATAACCATGCTTGAGCCTCCACTGAAATTTTTACTGCCCCTAAACACATCAGGAGGACCAGGAGAGTATATTAATATGAAAGCCAAGAAATATTTATTTTATAATGTAATATTTGCCAATTCTGTTTATTGTTATGTGACAGTCAAGATATAGCTGAGCAGATTATGTATTTTCATCAATGACTAGGATTACCTATTCTGAAAATTCTCTTTTTGGTCTTATTGATTAGATAAAACTCACAACCTATATAATTGTTTTATAATTAAGTATATCCCAGGAGATTAGGATAGTTACTTATACAATCATTGTCACATACCCATGAGTAAATTAGATATCTCTATAAAGAAATACCTACTTTCTTTACAACACCTGAGTTACTGGTGCTTTAGAGTCATACTTTGTAAGACCCAAAGAGAAGCAGAAAGCTGGAAGTATTAACTGAATCATTCATTCTTGACTATGAATTTAGATCAATTGAAATTAGTCTTATGATTAATTACTGTTACATCACTAGAAATTTAGGCACGGACAAAATATCATCAATTAATTATAACATATTAGGTCAAGACTATGCTTGGTTTCTTCTCACATTATCATTATGATAAATTTACCCAATTAGTTTTTAATATATCTTTTTAAGTTTAAGAAATTTCTACCAGCCACCACATACTATTATGACCTTATTCAGTTGCTCTTTTCAAACTGGCTTAACATCAGATTATAACTTCCATTTTACTAGTATTACTGTTATAGTACCTAATAATTTTATTAATTCTATGCTTTTGTTTTTCATATTTATAAATCTTTAGGTATGAAAATTTTTGTTTTAAAAATGTCAATCTCAAATATTTTATTGAAAAAGCTGTATGTTCATCAGAACAAATTTTGTCAATCATACCTGACAACAGCTAGTATAAGTGCTCTTTTCTAGAGTACTATTTTGTAATAAAGAAAGTGAATTTACAGTTCCCTAAAACTCAATTTGTACATAAATAGGGGAATGCATATATTAATAAATTCTTTCCTTATTGTAACATAAATGAAGTAAGACTAGAGTTTTCATGCTTTGTTTTAAGAACCTTCTTGATTCATTCCCAACATACTGGTAAAATGTGAAATAGACATTTATTTCTTTGAGATAAAGCATTGAATGTGTATTGGACATGAACTTCATAGGCATCCATTATGAGTTATTGTGTTAAATAATTTTATGTATTTCTTTATGTAAATATTTTAGAAGTTCATAGACATACACAGAAAGAATTATTTCACTTCCTTTTCCAAAGTCTAAATAATTTGAAGCCACAGACCATGTCTTATTCATTTCATCAGTGACTAGAACCTACTAGATTTTTAATATATACTTGCTAAATTGAACTGAAAGCTTGAATTCCCATGTCAGTCTTCAAAGTAAATATATTTTGCTGGTCTAAAATTATCTGTAGTTCAGAGCTCTTTTGTAGTGTCGAGTTGATTGCCATACTCTAGATCCAGGGAAATGTTAAGATAAGTGTGACTCAGAATTACCAGAAATACCATAAGAAATTCTATTCATATCTATAAAAGCACAAGTACTTCCACAATGCAAACATGCTTATGACATATAGCCAGAGATATGGGAAAGAGAAACTGAGTTTAAAACTAGGCTTGGAGAAATTATATCTTTGAGTAATGGTTTCCTAATTATGAAGCTGAAAGTAATAATACATTCTTGTGAGAGCTGACTAGAAAATATACAAAATGCCAAACACAGTCTGACATAAGTAAGTATTCAATATTTGGTGTTTCCTTTTGCTAGGTTCAGATTTTCATTTCTGCTCTTCCACATAGTTTTATTGTTATTTCTCTCTCTCCTTTATACTTCCCCTCCTTTATCTCACTAACTAGTATTGTACAACACGCTATTATATTCCAATTATCTTAAAAATAGTGGAAAGAATATTGATATTTCTTACATAGGGTTTGTTTTACATGATTTTATCACTTGCTACAGAAAATTGGCAATTGGTCTCAGTAGCTTGTTAAATGTATTCAGAAATACCTAAAAATCCAGAAATGTATACTCACATCTATTGATTTTCTTTTATGTTCAAAATAAGAGGTTCAAAGGTTATCAAGAAGAGTAAAGTAATTATAAAGTTTACTGTTATTTATGTTAAAATTTTGGCTTTCATAAACTTTACTAATAGGTTATGGTAAGGTTTTATTATTCTATACTATTTACTCTCTCTTTCTGTTTATGATTATATATCTTTACCTATTGTTAAAGGTCTTGAAGTACTTTATGAGAAAAATACTCTACCTCAGTTCCCTATCTCATTGCTGTGAGGCTGGACAATGTTTGAGCAATGAAATTTGAGCAGATATGATGTCTCATTAGTTGCTTTAAGAACCATTGCAAGTTCCAGGCACAGTGGTGCATGCTGGTAATCCCAGTGACTCAGGAGGCTGAGGCAGGAGGATTGTAAGTTCAAAGCCAGCCTTAGAAAAGTGATACTCTAAATAACTCAGTGAGACCCTGTCTCTAAATAAAATACAAAAACGGGCTAGGGATGTGGTTCAGTGGTCAAGTGTCCCTGCATTAAATCCCCAATTAAAAAAAAAAAAGAACTATTGCATGTTTTTTGTTAACTCTTTATTATTTTCTTCCTCTCCCATAACGACAGCTCTCAAATCAATGTCCATATAGGAGCTGCTTCAATAAGTTGAGTCTTGAAAAAACAGAAACAGAAATTAGAGCCTCAGCTGACCTACATCCAACATAAAATGTGAGCATGAATAAATAAATAAATAAATAAATAAATAAATAAATAAATAAATAAAACTCTATTGTAATAAGTCACTAAGGGTTTAGGGTTGTTTGTTACTGCAGCACAAGTGACTAAAGTAGATTAATATCTGGGTCCTGCCAAAACAAAGCAATATAGTTATGTCAAACATATCTATATCATTGGTTTTGGGTCTACATTGTAAATGGCAAAAAAACTGTCATTGGAGGATGGAAAAATAATAGGACATACATGTAATGAAAACACAGTTTTGTAAAACTGTCTCTTGTGACAAGTTGGAAGGAAGATATTATATAATAAACTTGTTTTAGATTAATAGGTGGGGATCATAATATTGCAAGTATGATTTGGTAATTCTTTTTTTAAAATTTTTATTATTGGTTGTTCAAAACATTACATAGTTTGATTCAAGTGGGTTATGAACTCCCACTTTTACGCCGTATACAGATTGCAGAATCACATCGGTTACACATCCACGTTTTTACATACTGCTATACTAGTGTCTGTTGTATTCTGTTGCCTTTCCTATCCTCTACTATCCCCCCTCCCCTCCCCTCCCCTCCCATCTTCTCTCTCTACCCCATCTACTGTAATTCATTTCTCCCCCTTGTTTTTTTCCCTTTCCCTTCACTTCCTCTTATATGTAATTCTGTATAACAATGAGGGTCTCCTTCCATTTCCATGCAATTTCCCTTCTCTCTCCCTTTCCCTCCCA
>NW_026000316.1:6657222-6666119 GCF_001458135.2 Marmota marmota marmota
ATTTCTTGGATGTTCTGCTCATGGTTTCTTAACAGTCTTGTTGAGCTGTCTATGTTCTTTTCAAGTTGAAATACTTTGTCTTCATTGTCTGATGTTCTATCTTCTAAGTGTTCTACTCTGCTGGTAGTACTCTCATTTGAGTTTTTAATTTGGTTTATTGCTTCCTGCATTTGTAGGATTTCTGCTTGTTTTTTTTTGTAACCTCTATCTCTCTGTATTGTCGATCTTTTTCTTCTTGGATTTGTTTATGTAATTCACTGTCAAAGTGATCTTTCATTGTCTGATTTTGCTGTCTAATGTCTTCCTTGAGACTCCAGATCATCTGAAGCATGTATATCCTGAATTGTTTATCTGACATTCCATCTGCTGCAGATATTACCTCTTCTAAAGTTGAGTTGATCTGCATTGCTTATGGTCCTTTCTTTCCTTGTCTTTTCATACTGCTCACATTTCTTTCTACTTTGTGAAACTGTTGTGTTATTGATTTTCCCTTTATATATTTATATTGCTCTTGTATAGTTGCAAAGTCTCCCTTTTGTGGAGAAAAACAATGTTAACTGTTCCCAATATCAATAGTACATCATCTAAGCACAAGTTTTCCTTATTCCTGCATTTATAGCTAGACTTTATGTCTACAAATGTTGGTTTTGATTATTGTTTACAAATATAGTCATTAGTTTCACGAAAGGCATATCGTTTCTGGTAGCTTGAAGAAAACTGAATGTTTCGGGGGAGGAAGGAGTGAGGGTATGGAGTTAATCTAACTTAGTAACTTTGGAAAGCTCTAACCAATAGATGGGTAATTTATGGAAGAATGTATAGATTCAAATTCCTATCTGTATTTATAAGATTACCCTACTTATAAATAGTAAAATTTAGGGGGTTGCAAGTGGGATAGAGTGAGTAAGAGGGAGAAAACCTAATAACAAGGAAAGAAAGAGAAAAAAGAGAGCAGGAAAAAGAAAATAAGAGAAAAAAGAAAAGAAATAAAGAGCGGGGAGGGAGGTGGGGCATATGCAATTCCTCTATATTATATTATTCTGGTAATTCAGTTCTTAAAGACCTTTTTCATGCACAATTTTTGGTTTCACATATGTTGAGGTTGCGAGGACCAGAGGGGAAAGGGTAGAGGAGACTGGATGAATGGATGAAAAGAGAGAGAGAAGAGAAAAAAAGAAAGAAAAAAAATGTCTCTCAGAACTCTGTTTTCTTTTCTTCCAGTTGGTGGCGTTGTTTATTCTTAGCTTGAGTCTCTGGGTTCAGGGTGGTGGTGGTAGTCAGTGTGAGAGGACTTGAGCTTCCACCTGTGGCCTCTCTTATTCTCTGAGATGTAAACCAGGTGCCTGATCCGCTGCAGAAACAAACTCGTAGCCACGCCCACCAGTTGGTGGGTTTTAAGGGTTTTTGGGATTTTCCAAGATGAGTTCCATCAGTTTTTCTCATAAGGTGTTTGATGAGGTGGGGGGTGTTGTGGAAATCTTATGTTTGTCCAGAGCTTGGTCAGGTGACCGCACGGGCGGGTGGCTGGACCCCTCCTCCAGTTGGGGTGGTCTGTCTACCGCACTGGTGGGTGGCTGTGCCCCTGATTTGGTTATTCTGTGCTGTAATTTGACAAGGTATTATAAGAAAAGAGATAAACTTTAAAAAAAAGATCTTTTCAAGATGGGGTGAAAGCAAAAATGATAAACATACAATGTTCCTAATATTAAACTAAAATAAGATAAGTTTAAGAAACACTTTGAGCACAAAAGCCAGTTAAGATAGTTAAGATTCATTGTCTATCAAAACCCAAATCAAGGACAGGTATGCTCATAAATGTCACACTTGTTAAAAACATTTTAGTGGATAGGAGATCTTCAATGAATCCTTTAAGTTCAGTAAAATAGTTCAGGGTAAACAGACTGAAATGGTAGCATCACTAGAGCCTAAATTCAAATTATCTCTAAATATAATATAAAAGGACATGTTTTGAAAAATTTAGGTGTAGCTATTGGTGCATTAAACTGACTAGAATAAAATAAACCATGCTTTCTGTGCTCTCTTTAGATGTGGCTAATAGGAAGATGATGGAAAAATAAGTATTTTCCATAGGGTAGAACCAAGAGCAACAAATAATAATTGACTGCAAATTCCTCCCAGAAAACATAACTGAATTGTAATCAAGAAACAATCTTATCTGGAACATTGCTAAGCAGGATTACCAAATTCTACTGACCCATGATTGACTATAATTTATGCTTTCCTAATTTCAGAATGTGTGTAACTCTTATAACACTGAAAATTAGATATTTGGTTGGATAGAAAACTTGTCTTCATTTAATAGTTTCCTATATTTTTTAAAAAAAGCTACATATATAATTGATACAGAGTATAATCCAAGATCTTAGACTTTCAGTTTGATGACTGTTTTAGTGAATTTTTGAAGGCTTTTTGGGGGGACAAAAAGGCTTTTTTATATTCATGTAGGAGGGGGAAAAAGTGAGCATTAGTGACTAAGAAGGTGAAATGTGATATATGGTATATATATANTATATATATATATATATATATATATATATATATATATATAATCTATTCACTCTTCTTTCCAGTAGGAGATTTTACACACTCTTTCCTGTTGATATTTTACCTGCTATGCTTTTTATGGCCCCATTTCTCATCTCATTATTGTTGAGCTTGACAGTATGATTTACTTTGCCAATGGAATATGAGTTCATTTGATTTTTGAGAAGAAACTGTAAGGGCCATCTGGCAGATTCCAGCTCTTTTGTTTTTACCACATGAATTTTCCAGAGTATGTTATAGACAGAGGCTGCTCCTTTTGTCTGGATCCTGAATGAAGGTAGTATGGAGTACAGCTACATCTGACTCATAGCCAAATAAAATGTGAGGGATAAATAAACATTTGTTGTCAGACACTGAGATTTGGGGCTTGTTTATTAACAGACAAAATGACTTCTTTTAAAGCTTCAATGAATACAGAAATATCTTCAGATATATACCAAAATGTATTGTGAGAATACATGAATAAATGCATGAAATAATGTATGAATAAATGAATAATATTGGAAGGAAAAATTTCTTCTCATTCAATAGTGAGAAACTATGATTAGTGACAGAGATGTATACTAGTTAAATTTTATTTTGTTTGAAAAGGTGTAGCTTATGGGTATGACAAAACCATCTCCTGATTTCTAAATTACTGCTAATAATATTTTACCTAATTGCCCAAGCCTCTCAATACCCACAAAGCACACATTTTAGATAGCAATGGTTATATGTTCCAAAGGCAACCTATATTTTGTGTGATCTATAGAACATATTCTGAAGAAAAGAAAAAAAAAACAAACTTCATCTAGGTCTGATTATAGTGATTACATACCAGTTAAATCATGTCTATAGAAGAGTTTAAATACAATTCAGAAAGAATACTGGCTATCTAGCAGGATAAGAAAATGAAGTATGTAAAGAAAGCAGTAGGGATAAATCAGGAGGACTTAGAAGTCATAAGTAAATGAAAACTATGAATAAATAGGAGATAGAAAAATATGCACATCATAAGATAAGGTAGTTGATTAGTAGTAGCAAGTAGGTAGAAGATTAATAACATATTGCTGCTGAAGATAGAAGGGAAATCAACAAGATTTTTTTAGTAGTAATCAGATTCTTTAAACACTGACCAGTCTCCAAATTTCCATCTCTTTATGACCTGTTTTATATTCTTCACCTGAGGTTTATATATATTTACCTAAATTTCTGTGACTCAAGATACTAAATTTAAGATATTTGTTTTCTTTATTTCCACGAATGTCTTAAAAACAAAAGAGGAAGAAGCACTCTAAACTTTACAGATGTTACTGAGGAGTCTGACTTTTAAGTTGCCTGTCTTTGAGAGCTCTCAGGGCCCAGAAAATGTTAATCTCCTGGGAAGTGCAACAAACACAGCAGCAGTAGTTTCAAATGGGCATTTCCCATAGCTCCTAACTCATGTCCACCATCTCTCCCAATGCAGAATGAAGTAGAAAAAGAAGGCAATAAAGCCCAGGTCCCAGCTTATCTCTGGAAGGAGATGAAGCACACATCTAGTATACCAACTTTCCAGCTCCTAGTCAAGAGTCAGGCTTTTAACTCCCTTATCTTTAAGGGATGAAGGGGCCTAACATGTGCTTACTAGGGATTACTGAGAGCAAAGTGGCAGTTAAAACAAGCATGAAGGTACTTGCCATAGCTCTTTTCACTAACTCAGAAAGAGCAAGCAGGCAGTAACTCCCAACTCAGTTTCTCGAGGAACAAAGCTGTTGGACCATATATCTAGTGGCCCAACTCTTCCACCTGCTACTTAAGTGGCAGGCTTTTGCCTTAATTGCCTGTGCTGAAGCAACAGTCATATTCTAGATGGCCGGGGTCTTCTAAGAACAAAGACTACAGTTTGGACTAGCCTGAAAGATTGAGAGGTATCCCTTGCTAACCAAGAGTACCATACCTAGCAAAACTGTCCTTCAAAAATTTAGGAGAGGCAAAAGCTTACTCAAACAAATAAAACATAAGGGAGTTGTCACCATTAAACTTGCCTTAGAAATAATGTTGAAGGGAGTTTTTTGCTTTGAAATGAAAGGATAATAAACAGCAACACTATAGCATAAGAAAGTATGGAAACCATAGATAAAGATAAATACATAGAATATAAAACTTTAACAGTAGTGGATATATCACTTTTAATTCTAATATACAAGTTAAAAGACAATAATAATAACTGTAACTAAAATTTTTTTAATGGATATGCAATATAAATATATAAAAATTATTGCATAAATAACATACAGCATTCGAGAGATACCAAAAGCATAGCATTTTCTGTGTAAATGAAGTTGTTATTCATTTAAAATAGATTACCATAACTATAAGATAGTTTATGTAAGTTCCATGTCAACCACAAAGAAAATAGCTATAGATGTCACAAGAGAAAATAAAGTGAATCAAAACATGTCAATTGAAAAAGAAGTGAAACACAAAGACAGCAAGAGAGAAAAAGAGGGAGAAAAGAAATATAAATAGAAAATAATTAACACAGGTTAACACAGCAGCAATAGTATATCATTCATTATCAATAACCCCTTTAAATGTGAGTAGACAAAAATCCCTAATCAAAGATCTTGTATGGCTCAATGTGTAGAAAACTAAGATTTTACCATATGCTATCTGAAAAACATTCATTTAAGGCTGCATGTAGGCTGAAAGTAAAGGGACAAATGAAGATATTTCATAAGAATGGCAACAAAAGAGAACAGGAGTGTTGGCTAAACAGAGTTTATTTGAGGACTCACAGTTTCAGAGGTCTTAGTCCACAGAAAGCCTGCTTCATTCCTCAGGGCTTGAGGTCAAATTGAACATTATGTCAGAAGAGTGTGGCAGAGGGAAGCAGCTCACATCACAGTGATTACAAAATAGGGAGAGAGTATACTTGCCAGATACAAATATATACCCTCAAACCACCCCCTAATTCCCACCTCCTCCAGCCACATCCTACCAGCCTTCAGTTACTACTCAGTTAACCCTGTCAGGGGAATAATTTATTGATTGGGTTAAGACTCTCACAACCCAATCATTTTTCCCTGAACCTTCTTGCATTGTTTCACATGTGAGCTTATGGGGGACACCTCTCAACAAAACCACAACAGAGAGAAATAGAAAACAACACAATAATAGTAGGGGAATTCAGTACTCAACTTTCCAAAAAATGAATAGATCAACTGACAGAAAATAAGCAAAAAAAAATTAGACCTGAATAACACCAGAAATCAAATGGATCTCATTTAAGAAAAGAAATTAGAGAACAATATCCCTGTTGAACCTAGGTGCAAAAATCTTCAACAAATTATAGCAAACCAAATTCAACAGCACATTAAAAGGATGATCAAGTGGAAGTTATCACTGGGATGCAAGGATGGCTTAACAGAAATTAATAAATGTGATTATACCATATTAGTAAAATGAGGGAAGAAAATCATATGATAATATCAGTAGATACAGAAAAATGAATTTGATAAAATTTATCATCTTCCAAAATAAAAACCCTCAATAAACTAAGAGTAAATGGAAATTGCCTCAATGTAATAAAAAACATATATGAAAAGATACAGAATCATATTCCATGGTGAAAAACTGAAAAAATCTTAACTAAGGTCAGGAACTAGGCAAGGATGCCTGCTCTTATTATTCAATGTAGTACTGGAAGTCCAAGCTAGAACAATTAGAGAAGAAAAAAAAAAACACAAGAAAACAAAAACAAACAAACAAACAAAAACACCTTTAGGTTTAAAAGGAAGAAGTAAATTTGTTAATGTTTGAGGATAACTCAATCTTAGATAGAAAAAAAAATCCTAAACTGGGCATGATGGCACATGCCTATAATCCCAGTGGCTCAGGAGGCTGAGGCAGGAGGATAACCAGCAATTTAGCTAGGCCCTAAGGAACTCAGCATACCATGTCTCTAAATAAAATATAAAAAAAGGCTACATATTTGGCTCAGTGGTTAAGCACCCCAGTGGTCAATCACCAATATAAAAAAAAACCCTAATACTTTATAAATAAACTGTTAAAACTAATAAATGAATCCAGTGAAGTTTAGTGGATACAAAATCAACATACAAAAGGTAATTGTTTTTTCTATGCACTATAACAAACTGTCTGAAAAGGAAAGTAGGAAATCAATTCCATTTATAATATCACCATAAAAATAAAATACTTAGACATAAGCTTAACTGAGGAAGTAAAGATTTGCACACAGAAAATTATAATCCAAAATTAAAGAAGGCACAAACAAATGGATGTTCGAGGAATAGAAAACGTAATATTATTAAAATATTCCTGCTACTCAAAGTAAGCTACAGATTCAATATGATCCTTATCAAAACCACAGAAATATTTCCTTACAGAATTATTTCCATTCAGAAATAGAAATAAATTCTAAAAATGCATATGGAATCTCAAAACACACCAAATAGTCAAGACAGTCTTTAAAAAGAAGAATAAAGCATTTAAAAATATTTAATTTTTTCCGTAAAATTTCCTATAGTCCCTATTTCTATCTTACCCATGAAGAGGGTATTTAAGTTTCAATCATCTAGCTTTTTTGAGGTCACAATTTTTTGACTCCTGGGCACTTATACATTGTTAAATATGTATTTTTCATTTTAACCTATTTTATTTATTTTTTTCTGGACTCAAATTATCAAAACTTCAAGACATGGAAAGAATGTTTTTTTTTCACCTTACAATCTGTAATAGGGGTAAGTGAAGGTAACATAGCATATACACTTTTGTCTATTGTTATGCTGGGGACCTCCAAAAGACCAGAGACCAAGATCGATGTAACCAGCCAAGAGGTGTTTATTGCAAGCTAGTTCAGTCCTCCGCGTGTACCCAGCAACTGGTGGTGCTGAGATGCCAGGAGCCCAGGGTTTGCAGCAGTTTTATACATTCTTTGGGGAAGGCAGGGACCCCACATACATCCTAGCATCTCTTAGCAAATCATCACACAGCACAGTAAAATCAACAACAACTCAATGTAAGGGTAAAAGAAATTGAAGTTAAAATGTAAAGGACCAGGTATTGTTAAGTTCCTAGGCTACACGAAAAACCTGAAATTCCTGTAGCTGTTAAGACAATGCTTGGAAACCGCCCAGTAAATATTTCCCCTGATCGCCTGGTTGTTTGATAACCTAGGACCCTCTGTGTGACCTTGCACTAGACATTGCAGGGCCTAAACCAATCAGTTTGAATGTACCTGCCCCCTTAGAACTGACCTATCACTCCCGCCAGACCTGTTCCCGCCAATGAATGAACTAATCATGTTTGGAAGTTGTTGTTTGATTTTCCCACGGTGTATGATGATTTGTTAAAGGAGACTGTGATGTATGTAAAGTCCCCGCCCTCCCCAAAAAGTGTACTTAAGCAGTGCTCAGCCCCTGCTCGGGGCTCTGGGCTGCTCTCCCTTCTTGAGTGAGCACGGAGCCCCAGCGCACTGGAATGGATCCCCAATAAATAAATCCCCTTCTGCAATTGCATGAGTCAGTCTCTTGGTGGTCTCTTCCTCCAACGCTTCGCCGGACCCTTACATCTAAAACATGATTAGTACAGTCACTGATGGGAACAAGTTGGGTAGGGGTGATTGGTTAGTAGAAGAGGGGGATTCGTTTGAACTGATTGGTCTAAGCAAAGAGGGGTGTTCGAGCTGAATTACATGGTTTCCCCAACATGTTATCAACCACCATAAACTACTGGGAGGGTCATCTGGCATCCCAGATATTTTTCTCATGCTGACTGGTGGCTGCTAGGGGGTTGCTATGGGTCCCCCCCTAGCCTGACTGAGTCAGGGACACCTGGCCCAGCAGATCTCTCAGGTTATTTGTAGATAAACTACTCAGCAGGGTGAGTATGTGCCTAGGAGTTCTCTGTGGGTCTTTCCAAGGTCAAGGGCCATGCCCCCTTCCTTGGACAGGCTTTGCTCTGAGGTAGAGGCTGTAGGTTTCTCACTATAACACTTAAAAAAGATAATTTTTAAGTGTTTGTTATGCATAGTACTTCATCAATTAAAACATACAGCTGAGCTAAGGATAATTGAATAAATTTTTAAATTATTTCAGCTAGTGTAAAAACTGTTCTACAAAAACAGCTATAAAAATTCTTCCCCATAGGGGTTGGGGTTGTGCCTCATTGGCAACGTGCATGTGTGAGGCACTGGGTTTTATTCTCAGTACTGCATATAAATAAATAAAAGAGATAAAGGTTCATAAATAACTAAAAATAAAAAAAAAATTCTTTCCCATGGAGCAAAATCTACCGAATTATGCTATGTCTGTGTATAAATATGCCACAATGAACCCTGTATATATATA
>NW_026000316.1:6666461-6675761 GCF_001458135.2 Marmota marmota marmota
TTACATCGATCTTGGTCTCTGGTGGTCTTTTGGGGTCCCGAATTCGAGCATAACAGTATATATATACATATATATACATATATATGTATATATATATATATATATATATATATATACATATATATGTATATATATGTATATATATACTGTTATGCTCGAATTCGGGACCCCAAAAGACCACCAGAGACCAAGATCGATGTAAGCAGCAAAGAGGTGTTTATTGCGAGCTAGCTTGGTCCTCCGTGAACATACAGCAACAGGTGACACTGAGAGGCCCCGAGCCCAGGGTTTGTAGCAGTTTTATACATTCTTTGGAGAAGGCAGGGACCCCCACATACATCATAGCATCTCTTAGCAAATCATCACACAATGCGGGAAAATCAAATAACAACTCTAAAACATGATTAACACATTCACTGGCGGGAACAACTTGGGTAGGGATGATTGGTTACTACAAGAGGGGGATTCATTTTAACTGATTGGTTTAAGCCAAGAGGGGTGTTGTGCTGAACTACATGGTTTCCCAACATGTTATCCACCACCATAAACTACTGGGAGGGTCATCTGGCATCCCAGGTATTTCCCTGTCTCATGCTGATTGGTGGCTGCTAGGGGGTTGCTATGGGTCCCCACCTAGCCTGAGTCAGGGACACCTGGCCCAGCAGATCCCTCCTGTTATTTGTAGATAAACAACTTAGCAGGGTGGGAATGTGTCTAGGAGTGCTCTGTGGGTCTTTCCAAGGACAAAGATCATGTCCCTTCCTTGGATAGGCTTTGCTCTGAGGTAGAGGCTGGTTTTTCAATACTTATAATACACTGATTAAAATAATAATAATAGTAATAATAGGAGGGAGATCAGTAAAGCAGAGAAAGTGGATAAGGGGGATGCAGGAAGGGAGGGAAAATGAAGGTACTGAGGAATGAGATTTATCAAATCATCTTAAGTGCACTTACAAATGTGGCAAAAAGTCCCCAGTTACAAATAATTATAATGCACCAATAAAAATTTATCAAATTCTTCTCCATGCATCACCATATATACTTCTCAACATTAGTCTTGGTTGATAAACAGTAGCTGTATTCCATTCTTTCAGATCAAGAAACTAATGAATCCTAGAGGGTAAATTTCCCAAAGTCAAAGAACCAGTAAATGGCATTTATTTATCCATTCACATGAGTCACCTACTCTAGGCCAGACAATAAACTAGATACAGATGTACACCATGAAACGCAGGCCTAAATTTTTCTGACTCCAAAATCTGTTCTCTTTCTACTATATCATGAATGTTAACTCACCTTCATTTTTGGGTACATACCTGTAAAAATCCCATTGCTGAGACATCCAATACAAACATGAATATAAGAAACTGGTCTCTATGTACAGAGTACTTTTTATATGTTCAACATATACAGTCCTTTGACATATTGACAATTTGAAGGGAGTCATTTTGTGAAACAACAGGCACTGGAAAGCTCTGAAAAGTTGCCATTTTTTAATAGAAGTTTATATCTATTGAGGAAATTGGAAGTGCCTCTCTAGGCCCTAGGAAGAGAGGAATGACTAAATGGAGAAGGCATCCACTTAAATCTACATAACAAATCTTGTCCTATTTTCTTTTCTTTTCCTGGGCACCTTCCTATAACCAGCATTTTTTTTTTTTTTCATATGCCATCTTTCTTTATTTCAGCAAACAATGGTATTTAAACTCTTTCTTTGAGATGTAATTTAGAGATTTATATATCTCTGAGTTTTCTCCTATATAATATGTAAGGTAAGAAAAATATTTTGTTTCATTAACTCTAGTAAGCTCTTAAATGGACCCCACCTCTGCAACAAAAGAAAGTTTAAACTAGGCATGATGGTGTATGCCTATAATCCCCTCCACTCTGGAGGCTGAGGCAGGAAGATGAAAGTTCAAGGCCAGCCTCAGCAATTTAGGAAGACACTAAGGAACTTAGTGAGACGCTATCTCAAATAGCCTCAAATAAAAAATAAAAAGGGCTGTGGATGTGACTCAGTGGTTAAGTGCCACTGGGTTCAATCCCTGGTACCAAAAAAAAAAAAAAAAGTTTCACAAGACAAAAATAAACAGAAGTTTATTAACGTGTATATTTCATATATACACAAGAGACATCCAGATTGAACTGCCATCAAAAACTGGCTTTGCATTCTAGCTTCTATAGCATCTTCAAAAAAGTAATAAATATTTAGAGAAGTGACAAGACAAAGGAAAGGACTTTGAGTCTCAGAGTGGCAAATTGTGGTAAGGAAAACAAATGGCAGATAAAGGCTAATTAATAACGGTTGTTGATGTAGATTCTCTGGTGAATTCTTCAGGTTGAAAGAATTGTTTGGGGCTGAAACTTTATTCTCTCTAGTATAAGAATACACATGATATCTCTTGTCTTATAAATCTATGTTTTGATTTTAGGCAACTAGAAGAAGGGCAAAGAGTTTTTCTGCATCTGCTTCTTAATTGCCTTAGCTCAACAATCTTTCATGTTTTGTAGGAGCAGATTGTCTTTTCCTAAACATACATGAGGTAAACTTGTTCATAAACTTATGTTTAATCTGTCTCCTATAAGTCTTTTGTTACAAGGAATCCCAGTTAAGAACTCAGAAAGAGGGCTAGGGATGTGGCTCTAGTGGTAGTGTGCTGGCCCAGCATGCTTGCCCAGCGTGCTTGAGGCACTGGGTTCGATTCTTGGCACCACATAAAGATAAAATAAAGATATTGTGTCCGCCTGAAACTGAAAAATAAGTATTAAAAAAAAGAACTCTGAAAGGTAGAGGATTTTTTTCTCTCTAACATATCATACACCTAAAAGGAAATTACATTTTTTGTCTTAAATTCACAATCTACATTATGCTGAACTTTCCTGCACTCTGATTTCAATGTCTCCTTTTCTGTAAAAGTGTTTGCTTTCATTGAAAATATGATAATCTTTAAAAAATGTTCATAAAAATATTTATGAACACCTTCCCCCAATTAATCAAACCTTAGAATATCTTTAAGTATATCATTGGAGGGAGGTATGGAAACAGATAGGCAAACAAACTCTTCAAAGGGTAACATTTATTTACTTAATGGGTAGCAACAATTAATTTTAACCAGTTATTTATGCACCTATAAGTATGTTTGCTTTATTCTTTTGTGTATTATAAAAAGGACACAAAAGGATGTTTTGACTCTAAATTGGTTTGGAGTAATGTACACACTTTGTTTCAGAGATGAGCAACTATTCCATTTGGGTGGTGTTGCCTTTTTGAACACAGAAAAATCCCTCTTGAGATGCTTTAATCTCAAATTAATTGTATCTCCCTTCCTGACTTTGAATCTCAGCCATTACTAATTAACAGCTGCAAATACTCAGGCAAGTTGTTTAACCTCCCTAAGACTTTATTTTTCTAGCTGTATTATTATATCCCCTTCCTTAAGTGTCATGAAGCATATAAATAATTTATCACAATGAGAACATAGCACACAGAAAACACTAATAATATGTTTTATCATCAATATATATTTCTGTAATAAAATCCATTTCTATGGAATCCTTTCTTGACAGAATCTGGTTGTTCAGAGCAGAAGCTTTAGGTTCATGCAGTTCACTGCTCTTATCTTGGCTTCACCAATTATTACCATTGTGACCTTGAACAAATTAATTGATCTCTGTGTTTTCTATTATTTAAAAAGTATTTTTCTTATATAGAAATACTCTGACACTTAAATTAAATAACATGTAAAATATGAGTATATCTATAAAATTTTCCAGACCCTTTCATATGGTAATGTGTGTTCTGAATCTCCAAGAGAGGACTAAATAATGCAATATGTCTCAAACCTATTTGAGGAGTACACTCCTTTAGTAAAAGAATATCTCTTTGAAAGTAATGTGTTTATTTGTTTTCTGGTTAAAAGGCTAGGAATTCCTTCCAGAAATTTCCTCATGTTGAAAAGAGGAACATATGGGATAAAGAAATTAAAGAAGAGACATCTGAGGACATAAGTTGAGTTTCTGCATAATGAATAAGTGCTCTTAGTTCCTATTGTTTTCTGAAATTGAGACTATTATCTGTTAAAGATTATGTGGGGGTGAAAAACTTAATTCAGTCTTGAATTTCTACACAAAAAGGAATCTTGGGATAAAAAAAAATCATTGTCCATCCATTTGTGTATTGTGATGGGATGCAGAAAATCCTATCCATGAAATTTGTACTTCAAATTTGTGTAAACAGCAGAAGTAAGAAAACCTGTCTGACCTTCTCTTGCCTTTTTCTTCCCTGAATAAGACCAAACAAACTAGAATTCCCTCACCCTTTTTTCTCTGAGACAGAACATAAAATCTATCAGGAAGGAATGTCTTTCAAGGATGACAATAAGAAACTGAACAAAATTTTCGTGCTTTGTTTCTCCTAGTTTATTATGATTTGACAATATCCTTTGGTCCTCCAATCATACTTCTGATCACTATGTGTAAAAATACACAGACCTTCTCATTTCTTTGGGTATTCATTTCTCTTTTTCTTTTCCTCCTATCCCTCCACCAGTATTAGAGATTAAACCCAAGACTTCGCACATACTAGGCAATCATTCTAATACTGAATTACCTTCCCAGCCCTTTTCTCATTTTATTTTATTTGGACACATGGTCTCCCTAAGTTGTCCAGGCTGGTCTTGAACTTGAGATCCTCCTACCTCAGTCCTCCAAGTAGCTGAGATTATAGGCATGTACCATCATGCCCACACAGGTCTTCATTTCTGAAGGCTCCCATGTAACACAAAATTTATATAAAATACCTTTGTATGCTTTTCTGTGTTAATCTGTTTCTGTAATGGGTTTAAGCCATGAACTTCACAATGGGTGATGAAAATATATTACTTTACTTCTCTGCAATTGACTAATTGCAAATTTGGTGGGAGATCCCCAATATCATAAGACAAGGTACATAACTTTATGAATATTAGATACTCAGGAAACAAGAGCTAAAATTAAATTACCTGTATAGGAATGGTTATTTCTGAGAAATAAACATTATTCACTGAAGAGAAATGAAATAATTTGGGCAGTTGTTGAAAAAAATTGAACTCAGACATAAGAGATGTTTCAGAGTCAACTAGAGAGATAAGATAATAACTTCTAGATGGAAGAAACTACATAAGGCAATTTGCCAAAGTATAATTTATCATTCATTCTTTCAGTGAATATTTTTAAATATTTACTGTATGTACTGAGCTAGACAATATGATGCAAAACATATAAGATGCTGCTTTAATTGTCAAGTAATCATAGTCTAGTCGAGAGATCAATACATCCATATTGTTGTCTGCAGTTCTAAATTCTAAATGAAGACAGTGAGAGTGGAAATATGGAAAGGCATCAAAGAGGCAGTGATATTCAATAAAGTTCTGGAAAAAAGAATAAGAAGTGGTTATGTATCTTTTACGTGTCCTAGACTGTGAGGAAGGACAAATGACAGGCTGAGACTGAAAAGATATAGATAGGATAGATTAGACATGTCTATCATGACATGATCACAAATCTGGTCTTTGTTCTATATATGGAGTTTGAGATTCATTGGCCTAATTAGATCAAAGGATGCAAGTTGAAGAAGGGAAATGTGTATATAATGTGCCACCAGATTTTTCAGGGTTTAGAATATTAAGAAGACAACTTTATCCCATCTTATTACATGGTAGGAAATCACTGAAAGTCCATGAGAAAGAGAAAATTGATTCTTTCTTTCAAATGTTTATTGAGTGTTTACTATGTGCTCATCTCTAGAAAAATGAATGGAATATAGTAAATACTAGATAAACACACATTAACGAAATAAAGACAAACTTAAAAGCTCTTCCCTCATGGAACCTAAATTCTAGCAGAGAAAATGAGAAAATTAGGTATAGAAGAACCCCTTTATCTGTGGAGGATACATTCTAAGACCCCAAGTGCATGTCTGAAACTTCAGAGAATGCTGAATCCCACATATATACTGTGCTTTCTCCTAAAAACAAATGTTGTTGATAAAGTTTTACTTATAAATTAGGCACAGTAAGAGATTAACAGAAACTAAGAATAAAACTAACAATTATAACAATATACTGTAAAAAATGTTATGTGAATGTACTTGTTCTCTTTTTCTCTCTCTAAAAAATGTCTTATTGAGACCAATGTGATTCTGCAACCTATACAATCAGAAAAATGAGAAATTATACCCCATTTGATTCAAATGTAAAAAAAAAAGAAAATGTCTAATTGAACTATATTCACCCTTATTCTTACCTGTAATTGAGCATGGATAACTAAAACTATGGAAAGCAGAATCATGGATAAAGGGGGATTGCTGTAATAAAGTAGAGAAAAATAATTAATAAACCATGTAGAGTATTAGGAAGTGAAAAGTACTATGATTATTATATAGAACTACCTAAATTATTTTAATCTTGAGAGCCTAATCCATTTTAAACATCAGGCACATCTGCAAAATCAAGTCTTTGAAAAGAACCAAAGGTGGAGGTGGAGGCAAGTTCATCCACAAAAGCATTGTACTCTAAAAGTTCATGTACAGAAAGGGCCATGACAATTCCATGGAGTACCAAAGAGTTTGAAGTTTAATAATTGTTCCCATTTAACTGACATAATGATGATGAATATTCTTTTTTTATTAAAAACTGAATGCAGGAATGATCTACCTCTGAGCTACATCTCAAGCCCTTTTTATTTATTTATTTATTTATTTATTTTATTTTTAGAGAGGATCTCACTAAGTTGCGCAGGCTGGCTTTGGACTTACAATTCTCCTGCCTTAGCCTTCTGAGTTGCTGGGATTACAGGAGTGTGTCACTGAACCCAGCATGAAAATATTTTTATAAGTTATAAATCACTATATCAACATAATTTTTACTATTGTCACAAATGTGAAATTTTAATTTAAAATATATTACCAAATTTTAAATAAACTATCTCATGAATATTAGTTCTATAATGTGCCTTTGTTTTGTGTGTTGCTTTCTTATTCTCTGAGTAAAACATGAAATTCTTGCTTATTTCACCCCTTCCCTGTCCCAAAAATAAAGGATAAAAAAGGATACATGTATTTCAAATCATAGAACTTATAATGATGCAAAATGCATGCCTATAGAGTAAGAGTTGATAAAAGGAATAGAAAACTGAATTTGGTGTCTAACGTTCTGAGTTCTAACTGCATTAGGCAAATAATTAAGTGTGTAAATTTGGCTAATCTATGTCATACCTTGTACTTTGGCTTCTTAGTATGTAAAATGAGGAGATAGGATAAGATTAGCATTTCCTACATTGATATCAAATGATTCTCACATTAATACATTAATATTTCTACAAAAGAAAGTATTCCATGGCCAAATACAATAAAAAATGCTGAATTAATAAATATTAAATAGAGATATTTGTTGCTAGCAAAACTTATCTTAATGCATTAGGAGCCATTTTGTTTCACAAAGCAAACTAAATGGTTTCATAATTTTATTATCAGATTAAAAATAGGGAAAAAAAACAGTATTTGGAAATTTTACATTAGTGATTAACTTTGGTATTTTTTGTTGTTTTTCAGCACTATGAATCAAAACCAGGATCCCATACTTGCCAGGCAAGTGATAGTACTGAGCTACATCCCCATCACCTAACTTTGGTGCTTTGGTCACAACTTCAGTGACATTTTTTATACCTATTGCACTGTTCACTTTATACCTTTTATGTCAAAAATTTAATACTTATACAGAAGTGATAGGTTGGCCTGTGAAAAATGTGCATAAGTAGTAAGTGATCATTGTGGAAAATATGGACCCTCAATTTTGTGTTGTTGGGCATTTGAGTACTTCTTCCTAATAATTTCACTGTTATCAAAAATGCTATGTTAACATCTGGATAAATAAATCTATGCTAAAGTCATACTTCATGACAAATTTTTATAACTTATATTCTAAGACCTAGACAAAGGAATTTTTAAATGATTTTTATACCTAATGCTATACAGATTTCCAGGAAGATTATATTTATTTATTATATCGCTCAAATAATATATACTCATTCTTGACATTTGTCTAAATTGTTTGGTATCAAGATAAGTGAACAACTGGGTCTGCATTTCTTTTCTTTCCAGTGAAACAGAGAACATGCTGTGTTAGCTTATGATCTTGTAGAAATTACAAGAGAGTTTGGGTAAGCAGGCTCATTTTGGTAGAGTGCTTAATGCTGTAACCATGGCAGAACATTAGTTGCATCCTCCTGGCTCTTTGTTAACACCTATAAATGTTCCCATCTTGTAAGAAGCCAGACTAGCAGTAATTAAGAATTAAATTATCTCTTATTCTAAATTTGAGTTCTGTCTGAATATGGAAACTGTGACCCTATTTCTCTGATTAATAATCTGTGCATCTCCTTTCTCCATGATTGCCCCTCCATAAATTGTATCATCCCAAGTATAACTTTGAATTTATTGTCCCTTTGTAGAAGGAAATTTGTTCCAGAAGAAGAAGTTGTTCCAAAAAGGATGGTGGGTACTAGAAAATCAGCTCAAATTCCTAATTCTCAGGTAAGTGAAAAGAGCCAAGAAATGATTGAAACATTTGGTTTGATTTTCCCCATCATAGCATATACATTATCATGATTTATTGACTAGTCTGTCAAGAGTCTGAATTGTTGAAAATTTCCCTTGCAGTTTGGAGTTGATATCTGATACCATATTTTGGAAGTTACAGCTTCAGTACCTTGTAGGTTGTTTATTAATAAGATCAAGATACACAATTATTAAGTGAGAAAAGAGCCTTCTAGTTTTTAAAAAATGAAATTGATGACTAATTTGTTCTTTCCATTTGCAAATATTTAACAACTATTTACTACATGGCACATACTATGGGGGATGTAAGAACAAACAAATTAGGCAATCAAACAGAACAAGAACAAAGCCACTACCCTCATAGAGCTTATTCTAGTGGGTTATATTACATGGTAAAAAATACAGAAAAAAATAGAACAAAAGGGAGTACCTATTGAAGGATGGATTTCTCTTTTAATATTACAGTCAGGCAAGACCTCAGAGACCTGAATAAAATGAGAGAAGAGCTATGTAGATACCTAAGGGAAGAATCTTCTATAGGGGGGGATAGCTAGTGTAGAAGCCCTAAAGGATACACAGAATAAAATCTAACAATTATAACAATATACTGTAGGAAATGTTATGTGAATGTAATTGCTCTCTCTCTCTCTCTCTCTCTCTCTCTCTCTCTCTCACACACACACACACACACACACACACACACAGTT
>NW_026000316.1:6681140-6686577 GCF_001458135.2 Marmota marmota marmota
CCTCTCTCTCTCTCTCTCTCTCTCTCTCTCTCTCTCTCTCTCTCTCTCTCTCATAAACACACACACACACACACACACACACACACACACAAACAAAACAAACTACACCCCCCCCCAAAAAAAGAAAAAAGAAACAGCAAAGAGGCCAGTATGGTTGAATCAGAGTCAATATGTTGATAAAAAGAAGGCAAGAGTTCAGAAAAACTATAAGGAACCAGATGATGTAGCCCCTTGTAGGCCATTGTAAGAAAGTTGGCTAACATCCTGAGTAAAATCAGGCACCATTGAGAACTTTTAGACTGAAGATTAATGTGTTCTGACTTGCATTTTGAAAGAATTTTTCTAGGGTTGAGAGTGTTGCTCAGTAATAGAGTGTTTTCCTGGCAAGAACAAGGCCCTGGGTTTGAACTCCAGCACCAGAAAACAAAAGAAAACAAAACAACAACAACAACAACAACAAAAAAAAAAACCAGAAAAAACTCTATTTTTCTATTCATTGAAATGCAAATTGATTTAAGGGGATAGAAAATAGAAGAATAGAAGGAAGGGATAACTTGAGAGTTTCTTACAATCTAGGTGAAAGACTAACAGAGTCTTGCAGCATAGTGGTAACATTGAAATCATTGAGAAATAGCTAAATTCTGAAAATATTTTGAAGGTAGAATCCCACAAGGACATATATATTAGACTGTTTCCCTGACCCCACTGGCTTACCACCAGAGCCTAGAATAATTTTGACACATAGACTCCATAAATGTGTATATGTTTAAAAATTATAAAATGTCACTTTAAATGAATTGTCAACTATGTCAAATACTGGTGATAAGTCAAGAAAGATGAGAAATGAAAGTGATCATTTCATTTAACAATGCGGAGGTCAGTGGTGATATTGATAAGTTATATTACAAAACTCCGAGAATAGGTGTAATCATTGTTAGTACACAAAGATAAAGCCCAAGAGTGAAGATGAATTAGACAGTGTTGTACAGTCTAAAGAATATAGCACTAGGGGTTTGAGAACTGAATTGTAGATTTAGTTCCAGTGTGACCATAAACCCGAGTATTCTCATCTATAAAATGAGAAGGTAGATCCAGATGATTTTAACTTCCTTTCTAGATATGACACAATATGATTTTTCTAAAAATAGTATTGATCTATGTAGTCATAGCTACAATTTTGGGGTTATATAAAATATAGAAAAAAAAATCTGGTTGCACAAAGCATTCCAAAGATGACAAAAATAAAGCTGAAATGATAGGAAGTAGATTGGTAAGCTAAACTCC
This sequence comes from Marmota marmota marmota, assembly GCF_001458135.2. Classification (NCBI taxonomy): domain Eukaryota; kingdom Metazoa; phylum Chordata; class Mammalia; order Rodentia; family Sciuridae; genus Marmota; species Marmota marmota. The sequence continues at coordinate 6,682,425 of NW_026000316.1, forward strand.
TTTTTGAAGAACCAAATAGAAATACATGGTTGTTTTTTTCTGAACCCAACCATTCTTTTGTCTAGAAAAGATGTTTAAAATTAGACGTGTTTAAAAAATGTGATCAGGATGATATTATAAAACTTCTTCCAAAATCTCTTGAAGGGGCTACAGTGTGTTTGAAACACATCATTTAAAACTACGTAGGTGGGTTTCTTACAATATAGAATATTCATCTTTTCAATTTATCATATGTTTTAAGATAAATTCCACATGTCCTGTAGTAATGTTCAAATATTGCATTTCCTAAGGACAGTTTCAGACTTTGGCTCACAGGATAAGAAACTATAACTAGGTAAGTTTTAGGAAAGTAGGTTTTATTTGATGTTGTATGAAGTGCTTTCTGGTATAGAACACTTTAGAGTACAACTTATTCCCAACTTTTTAAAGTTTCATCCTGAATTATTAGTTGTTCACAGTTTATATGTTTAATACTGTATAATTTTTAGTTTTCTTTCAATACTCAAGGTTCTCTCAAAGACAATACCCTCCTTTACACACTCCTGGATATCTTTTGAGATTTGTGAAGACAGAGATGGGCTCACATCTAAGGCAGAGTGCCCTTTCATCATTTTTCCTGTACATGGAAACTTCCTTTACTACCTCTCTTGGAGTCTCCATCTTTCTTTTCCCAGTAGATGTATACTCAAGAGATCAGGCAAGAGACAAAATTATTTTCCATTAGTCTACCACATATGACACAGGAATTTAAGTCCATTGGCCTCATTTGCTGGTAGCTAGAGGAGCCAAAATCTTAGTGAAAGGGCAGGGCATGCATGTCACTGAGGCCATCACCTGATTAGTTTGGCTGAAAAAAAAAAGAAGAAAGTTTATAGTAAAGGAAACAGCAATGTAGGAAAGGTGGGAGAAAGAGAGAAAAGAGGGAATGAAAATGAATTAGGAGAGCCTTGGAGAGGCTGTATATTATGGCACCTTGGCATATTGAGTAGTTTGAAGGGAAAGACATTAAAGAGTCCTCAAAAGCAAAGTTTCTCTGACTTTTTTTCTGTCCCTTTTTCTCTTGCTACTCTTCCTTCCCCGACAAGAGTTGTACAAACCAGGATTCTTCTTCCCCAAGAAGGGTTATAGAAAATAGAACTCCTCTCCCTCAAAGGAAGCTTTAAAACCTACGAAGGTCACTCTCTTCCTTCTCCTTTATCCATAAAAGATTCTCATTTCAGAGGGATCCTATCCAATATATTGGAGGAAGAAATGCTAGAGTGGCCAAGAATAATTTGAGCAGGACTTTCAGTTCCCCCTTCCCCATCTATTACCATTAGATCACACCCTTTGTCCACTCACAATTTTACAGTTGTTAATTCTTCAATGAAACCAGACATGAAATAAAAAATTTTCCATGGGTTTTGGGAGTTAATTTCCTGAAGGTTCTCATGTTCTGTAAAACATTGTTTGGGATGTGGTACTGAGGATGGAATCCAAGGAGGGCTTCATGCCTGTTAGGCAAACTCTGTACAACCGAGCCACATCCCCAGCCCTGTAAAACTTTTCTTTTTTAATTGCAAAACAACAACAGCAACAACAAAACAGCTTCATTGCAAAAAAATCAATCCTTTAAATATGTCTGAGAAAGTATATATCAGTTGGATAAAGTAATAAGTGTCTCTACCATGTTTTCCCATGTGCTCCCACAAGCTCCATTCTATTGCTGCTTAAGTGATCTCCTCTCCAAGAAGGAATCTTTCCCAGTTTCTTCTGCTCTTGTTGGGTTTTCTGCTCCTGTAACTATCTATCTCCAGTGACAGATATGACTACATCTAGATTGAAATCCTGGATCTCCTTCTCTTCCACATAGTCAGTAAAGTACTCCAGGTGAGTTGCACCACTGTCATGTTTCCCTGAGGCAAGCAGCTCTTTAATTGTATTTGCTATGCTTTACTCTTCTTAACCTATTTTATTGGAGTGTCAGCTGTCATCCTTATGATGATAGGTGAGAAAAGCTATCACACCTTTACACACTTACAAGAGAACTGTAAAACACACACACATACACACACACAATTAATTCTGGAGAAATAGTTAAGGCACTTTACTTTTGTGATTGATAAAATTTTGTTACCTTCAGGAAAAAAAATAGGGTGGATTTATTTGTTCAATTTTTGTGCCCTAATTTCACCCTGATTGCTCATAAAACATATATTAGTAACATTCCTCTGCTTCCAAAAGCTATATATTTTCACATATAATTACATACAATAAGGACTTGGTGTTTATATTCCTGGAATTGTTCAAAATCTTCCCAATAATGTTCTCTTAGAAAAGTCCTATGCATTTTGATATCAGTTGTTACATGCATAACAATTTAAGATTTTTTAAAAATAAGTATTTATTTTTTTATTTGATTATATTCTTTTCTTTTTATTTTAGTACCAAGAATTAAACCCAGGGGTGCTTAACCATGGAACCACATACCCATCCCTTTTATTTTTGTGTTTCATTTAGGGAAAGGGTCTCATCAAGTTGCTTAGAGCCTCACTAAGTTGCTGAGGATGGTTTTGAACTTGTGATGCATCTGCCTCAATCTTGTGAGCTGCTGGGGTTATAGGTGAGCACAACTGTGCCCAGCTTCATTATATTTCAACATGTCAGAAAGCTACTTTGAATACTTTTTTGAAAATTCAGTGATGTTGTGGTTTACATATGAGATGTCCCTCAAAAGCTCATGTGCAAGATGGTGCAAGAAAATTTAGAGGTGATATAATTGGATTATGAAAGTCTTAACCTAAACAGTGTACTTTTCCACTCAAATGGATTATCTGGGTGATAACTTTAGGTTAAGTAGGATATGGCTGGAGGAGTTTTGTCACTGGGGTGTGACTTTGGGGTACATATTTTTGTCCCCGGAGAGCAGAGCAGTCTTTCTGCTTCCTGAATGCCATGTTCTGAGCTTCTTTCTTCCTCCACACCCTTCTGCCATGGTGTTATGCCTTATTGCTGGCCCTTAGTAATGGATTTGGCCATCTATGAACTGAGGCCTCTGAAACTGTGATTCCCAAATTGTCTTCCTCCTCTATATTGTTCTTATCAGGTCTTTTGTTCACAGCCCTGAAAAAGCTGACGAAAACAGGTGATATAATAATCATTTTTTAAATAAGAGCAATAGCTGTGTATAACTGTTATTTTAAAATTTAAGCTTGATAGTTTCACATATGCTAATAAATAGCAAAAAAAAAAAAAACAGAGAAAGAGAGCTAGCACTATTTTTGAGTTGCTAACTACATGTATGCATAAGTTGTGTTCACTCTTTCAGGAAAATAAGGCACTTCATTTGAACCCAAACCCTGATATTATGCAACTGAACTAATTTAGTCACTGGAAGAATCTGCCAAACTGTAACATATTTACCAATTAACATTTCATAGTGTGGGACATCAGCAAGATGGCCCACTAGAGGTAACTATCACTTGCCTCTTGCCCCAAAGGGACAAAAACAATGAACAAACAAATATATTTCAACTAGAGGATATAAAGGAGAGTGCTAGAGTTCAACAAAGGAGTGATGGAAAATTTGTGCAGCACAGAAATTCAGTATGACCACATCAAGAAAGGAAAAAAAACTTATCTCTTCCATTCTATCTCCCTTATTAAAATCAGCTCAGATCCAGGAGGGGTATCTCCTTGTGAGCCAAAGGTAAGCAGGAGGCCTCCCGCAGCCTGTTAACCACCAGGAACAACAGCAATCTCTGTTACTACAAAAAACTACTCCTCAAAGGCCATGAGCACAGTTTAGGGAGCCGACTGGAGTTCATATGATTGCATAACTCCAGAAAAGGAATTCATGTTGTACCCACCTCTCTTGTGCTCTGTCTTCTTGAAACCACAGCCATGGTTAGAGCACATTCTCCAGGTGGTCAGTAACTACTGTATTTCTTCATCTCTGAGGCTCCACTGTCATTGCACCACAGTCATAATATATGGTAGTGTGTCAATTTATAGCCAAGTTGTTGCCACTCTTTTACTATCTGTGAACAAAAATGCTTCTGAGGTCCTCTATCTTCCCCACCATTGTGGCTGCTGCACTATGTCCCTGATTATTCAGAGCATAGGTCCAGCAGAATCCTGATGACTCCTTTACCTGAGTCTGTACACAAATGTC
>NW_026000316.1:6689704-6705963 GCF_001458135.2 Marmota marmota marmota
GGGGGGAGAGAAAGGGAGAGAGAAGGGAAACTATGGAAATGGAAGGAGACCCTCATTGTTACACAAAGTTACATATAAGAGTTTGTGAGGGGAAAGGGGGAAAAAAAAAAAACAAGGGAGAGAATTAAAACAACAGCAGATGGGGTAGAGAGGGAAGATGAGAGGGAAGGGGAGGGGGGATAGTAGGGGATAGGAAAGGTAGCAGAATACAACAGTCACTAATATGGTATTATGTAGAAATGTGGATGTGTAACCGATGTGATTCTGCAACTTGTATTTGGGGTAAAAAATGGGAGTTCATAACCCACTTGAATCAAATGTATGGAAGATGATATGTCATGAGCTGTGTAATGTTTTGAACAACCAATAAAAAAAAATAAATAAATAAAAAAAAAGAAATATATGATATAAAAATATGTAAATTTTGACAGAAGATAAATTGTACTGAGAGGGTAAAAGTCTATAATAATTATATATGTTGTTATCAGCTTAAAATAGTCTGATTTTTTTGTGTATGCCCCAATATAACCATGAAGCAAAAAATTACAGCAGATAAAACACATAAATAAGGAGAAAGAAATCAAAGCCTAGAATTACAGAAAATTACCAAACCATAAAGGTAAATAATAAGAAAGGAATATAAGGACAAAAAACAAAAAACAACCAACCAAACAAACAAAACAACCAAACAAACAACCGGAGAACAATAAAATTTCATGGGTATATCTTTACCTACCAATAATAATCTTGATTATAAATGCCTTAGATTTCCCACCTGAATGACATACAGTGGCTGAATGGATAAAACAACAAGATCCAACCACGTACTCCCCAAAAGAGTCCAACTTTAGCTTTAAAGACACATAGGCTAAAAGTTAAAGGACTGAAGAAGATATTCCATGCAAACAGTAACTAACAGAAAGTGAGTGAAGGGGCTATAATTCCATGAAATAAAATAGACATGAAGTAAAAAACTATTTCAAGAGACAAAGATGGCCATTACTTAATGATAAAGGGGTCAAATTATTAATAGGATATATCTATAAATATATTTACACCCAACATTGGAGCACCTAAATACATAAACCAAATACTAATGAACATGAATGAAGAAATAGAAAGCAACAAAATATAGCAGGGTACTTCAACACCTCACTTTCAACAATGGATAGATTAGCCAAACAGAAAATTGACAAGGAAATACTGGACTTGAACTGTATTTTAGAACAAATGGACTTAATAGGTATATAAAGAAAAAACATACCATCCAATAGTGCAGAACATAAGTTCTTTTCTAGTGCACATGAAATATTTTCCAAGATAAAACTTATGTAAGGCCACAAAGCAAGTTTTAAATTCAATATTAAAATCATACCTAACATTATTTCCAATCACAATGGTATGAAACTAGAAGTCTATATTGGAGGAATCTTGGAAAATTCACAAGTATGTGGGAAATAAACAACCTGCTCCTGAACTGCCAATGGATTAAAGAAGAAATAAAAAGAGAAATTAAAAAATGCTGTGAGGCACATAATGGATACATAAATAGGAAAATATAGGGAATATAGCAAAAGAAGTTTTGTTTGTTTTGTTGTGCTGGGATGCAAAGTCAGGGCTTTGCAGTAAAAGTAGTTTTAAAAGGGAAGTTTACAGTAATAAATCCCTATATTAAAAAAGAAGAACTATCTCTAATAAATCACTTACCATTATGCCTCAAAGGACTAGAAAAAGAACACAACAACAACAACAACAACAACAACAAATCTAAATCCAAAGTTAGTAGAAAGAAATTTTTAAGAAATCAGAACAGAAATAAAAAAGGGAACAGAAAATTCATAGAAAAAATCAATAAAGCTCAAAGTCTTTCTTTGAAAAAAAGTGATAAGAATTCACTAACCCCTAGCTAGAATAACTGTGAATAGAAAAAGAAAGACTCAAATAATTAAATCAGAACTGAAATTGAAGACATTACCACAGATGCCTTTGAAATACAAAGAACCATAAGCAACTATTATGAACAATCATATGTCAACATTTTGGATAAATTATAGGAAGTGCATGAATTTCTAGAAAAAGTAGTTCCTACCAAGATTGAAACAGGGAGAAATAGAAAGCTTGAACCAACCAATAACAAATAAAGACATAGATGAAATTCTTAAAAATCCTCCCAAGAAAGAAAACCCTAGGCCAGGTGGCTTCACAGCTGAATTCTACCAAACATTCAAAGAATTATTGCTAATGCTTCTTAAAGTCTTTCAAAACGTAGGGTTAGAGAGAGTACTTCCAAACACATTTTCATGAGGCCAAAATCACCTTGATAATTAAACCAGACAATAGGCCAAAGCCTCTGATGAACATCTATGCAAAAATTAATAGAATATTAGCAAACCAAATTCAACAACTCATCAAAGAGATAATATACTATCACCAAGTGGTATTTATCTGGGGCATACAAGAATGGTTTAATTAATGCTGATTAATCAACATGGTGCAACACATTAGGAAAATGAAAGATACAAACTAAATGATCATTTTAATTGATGCCAAAAAGTATCTGACAGAGTTCAACATCTTTCCTGATAAAAAACAAAAACAAACAAACAAACAAAAAAACTAAGCAAAAACAGAACACAAAACCTCTAAGCAAAAACTCTAAGCAATTTAGGTGCAGAAGAAAGTTCTTTAACATAATAAAGATCATTTATCAAAAACCCAATGTTAACATCATAAGCAATGGGGAAAAATTGAAAGCTTTTCTTCTAAGACACAGTGCAAGGCAATGATGCCCAGTCTTGCCACTTCTATTGAACATAGTATTGGAGTACTAGCAAGAGCAATTTGATAATATAAAGAAATAAAAGACATCAAAATCAGAAAAGAAATGAAATATTATTTGCAGAAGACATAATGCATATAGAAAACCCCAAAGATTCTACAGTTAGGAGAAATAGAGTGAATTAAGTTGCAGCACACAGAATCAACATAAAAATCAGCTGCATTTCTATTCACAAGTAATGACCTATGCAAAAAATAAATTAAGAATAATCTTATTTGTGGTAGCATTAAAAAAGTAAAATACCTAAGAATAAATTTAGCCATGGAAGTAAATGTTTTATACATTTAAAACTACAAAACAGGGGCTGGGGATGTGGCTCAAGCGGTAGCACGCTTGCCTGGCATGCGTGCGGCCCAGGTTCGATCCTCAGCACCACATACAAACAAAGATGCTGTGTCCGCCGAAAACTGAAAAAAAAAATATTAAAAAATTCTCTCTCTCTCTCTTAAAAAAAAGTTTAAAAAAAATAAAACTACAAAACAGTGATGAAAGAAAGAAACTAAAGAAGACAGGAGTAAATGGAAAGATACCCTGTGTTCACAATTAGGAAATAATAATATTGTTAAAATGTCCACACTACCCCAAATAACTTATATATCTACTTTAATCCCAATTAAAATTCAATGTTATCATTTACAGAAATGTAAAATCAAAAAACCCTGAATAAAAGCAATACTATGAAAGAAAAAGAAGGTTGGAGACACCACATTTCTTGATTTCAAATTGTATTACAAAGCTATAGTAAAATAGCCTGGTATGGACATAAAACAGGAAAATAGAATAATAGAAGAGAACAGAGAATTCACAAATAAATTGAAACAAATATGGTCAACAAACTTTTAACAAGGTCACCAAGAGGACACAGTGGGAAATTGTCTCTTCAGTAAATGGTGCCAGGAAAATTGGATTTCCACATGTAAAAGAATGCAAATGGAATCTTAACTTACACCACCCACAAAAATCAATTCAAAGTGAATAAAATACCTAAATGTAAGACCTGAACCATAAAACTCCTAAAAGGAAACATAAAGGAAAAGCTCCTCTACATTGGCCTTTGCAATGAATTTTTGGATATTATACCAAGAGTTCAGGCTATCAAAACAAAAATAAATAAATGGGAGTACATCAAACTAAGAAGCCTCTACACAATAACAAATTTATAGAAAAACAAATAATCCAATTACAAATGAGGAAAGGGAAACAGGGGAAGGAAGGAGGAAAGGGAAAGAAGCAGCACTAGTAACTGGAGCAAATTATATTCCATGATTATATCAAAATAAACTCCACCTTGTGTATAACTAGACAACACTAATAAAGATATTTTTTAAAAAATGAGCAAAGGAATGGAAGAAATAAATTGATCAACAGGTATATATAAAGGTGTTATGGTTTGTATGTGAGGTTCCCTCTAAACTTGGAGTGTGAGAAATTTCAAGAATGTTCAGGGAAGAAAGGATCTGGTTTCGAGAGAACCTTAACCCAATCACCTGATGGTAACTGTAGGCAGGTGGGATATGGCTAGAGGAGATGGGGCATTAGAGGCATGGCTTTGTGGGTATATATTTTGTATTTGGTGAGTGAAGTCTTGTTCTCTCGGCTTCCTGGTCATCATATGAGCTGCTTCCCTCTACCACATCCTTCCTCCATGATGTTTTGCCTCACTTCAAGCACTGAGGAATGGAGCCTACTGTCTGTGGATTGAGACATCTGAAACTGTGAGCCCCCAAATAAACTTTTCCTCCCCCACAGTTGTTCTGGTCAGGTCCTTTCATCATAGCAGGAAAAAGCTGGCTAAGACAAAAGGTGTTCCATATCACTAATCATCAGAAAAATACATACTAAAACCACTATGAGATTACATACATAAGTAGGATTTCCCTCAAAAAGACTAGTCATAAAAATATTTGTGAAAGTGTGGAGAGAAGGGGATTCTTATACACTGATGATCAGAATGTATTGGTACAAGCTGGGTATGACAGTGCATGCCTATAATCTCAGCAGCTCTGGAGGCTGAGGCAGGAAAGCCAGCCTCAGCAATTTAGGGAGGCCCTAAGCAACTTAGTGAGACCCTGCCTCTAAATATAAAAAAGGCCTGGGGATGTGGCTCAGTGGATAAGGACCCCTGGGTTCAATCCCCAATACTATATATATATATATATATATATATATATATATATATATATATATATATATATATATATTGGTACAACCATTGTGGAAAACAATAGATTCTAATTGAATTGAAATAGAACTACCATGTGATCCAGTAATCTGTCTCCTGGGTATATATTCAAAGGAAATAAAATTACTACACCATAGAGAGATGTATATGCCCATGTTATTTGCAGCATTCTTTACAATAGCCAAGATATAGAAGCAACCAAAATGTCTATCCACAGGCAAATGAATAAAGAAAATGTGGCACAGTCATGCATTGATTTGCAATGGGGATACATTCTGAGAAATGCATTTCATTTCTCAGGCAATTTCAACATTGTGTGAGCATTATACTGTTCTTACTAAAAAGCAGGACAGCTAGGATATCACTAGATGATGTAATCTTATCAAACTATCATTATACATGCAATCTGTTCTTAACCAAACATCATTACATCATTAGGCAGCAGTGTGTGTGTGTGTGTGTGTGTTGTGTGTGTGTGTCTGTGTATGTGTGTAATGGAATATCATTCATTCTTAAAAAAAGCAACAGTAATGCCACAACATGGATGGACCTGAAGGATATTATAATAACTGAAAAAGCAAGAGAGAGAAAGAAGCATACTGCATGATCTAACTTAAATGTGGAACAGTTTTTAAAAAGAGCTCAATTACACAGAGATAGAGAATGGAATAATGATTACACTGGTGGGATTGGGGAGGCAATGGGGGAATGTAGATCAAAGGTTACAAAATAGCAGATATGTAGGATGAAGAAGTCTAGAGATCTAATGTTCAACAGAGGGCAAAATTTAATAGATTGTATTACAGTCAGGATTTGTGTTAAATAAATAGGTTTTAGTTGTTATTCTCATAAAAAGTAACTATATAAGAAGACAGATATATTAAATACTTCACTATAGCAACCATTTTATTATCCATATGTATGCCATATCATTATGTTGTAAGTCTCAAATATATACAATAAATTTTATCAAAAATTTAACATTTTATATTACAAATTACAACATGCTTTGATAGTAAAAAGTAACTGTTTTTCAACAGACTCATAAAAGCAATTTCATTTTACAGTTTAAGCTGTCATTTCTTTGTCTGTATGATCATAGGTCATATCTTCCTATAGTACATTTAGCCTGAGGAAGAAACAACTCTTTCGAGAGATGATTAGATTAACAAAATTATTGGTGATGAGTTTTCTACATTGTATCTTCAGAAATCAGTTTTTTAAAAACTGCTTGACATCAATTTAAGTTTCTTTGGTGTTCATTTCACAATTGGTAACTGGGGAGATGAATTGAACACTTTAAAATCTAACTGATTAAAAGAGTTTGCACAAAAAGATTTCTTTCTATTTGAGAAACAGCAATGGAAGACTGTATGATAGCAGTTAATGTCCAGTAGATATGCTTGAATTAATAAAACAATTGTAAAAGCTATCACTTCAGCTTTGCCATAAAGGTGTGAAAAACAGAAATGTATATAGTATGTTGAATAATATTTCCCCCTTGACTTTCAATATAAAGCTTATGATTTACTAATGTTGAAATATTTATCCTCAAAATGTCATAAAAATGTAAGAATTTCCTTCCTTCCTTCCTTCCTTCCTTCCTTCCTTCCTTCCTTCCTTCCTTCCTTCCTTTTTCAGTACTGGGGATTGAACCCAGAGGTGCTCTACCACTGAGTTACATCCCCAGCCCTTTGTATTTTTTAAAATTTTGCCACAGGATCTTACTTAGTTTCTCAGGCTGTCCTCAAACATTTGGTCCTCCTGCCTCAGCCTCCCAAGTTGATTGGATAACAGGTATGCACCACCATGTCTATCTTACTTGTTCTTTCTTAAACCACAAGTAAAAAGGCAAAGTACTAAAACTGATTAAAAATGTTGGTGTAGCAAATAGTGAGAAACAAGAGTTGGAGAAAAATGTCAATGTTTATAGCAACTCAATTCACAATAGCTAAACTATGGAACCTACCTAGGTGCCCTTCAACAGATGAATGGATAAAGAAACTGTGGTATATACACACTATGGAATATTACTTGGCCTTAAAGAAGACTGAAATTGTGGCATACACTGGTAAATGGATGGAATTGGAGAATATTATACTAAGCAAAATAAGCCAATCCCAAAGAAACAAAGGCCAAATGTTTTCTCTGATATGGAGATGCTGATTCACAATTAGGGGGGGCAAAGAATAGAGGTAATTTGTACTAGACAAAGGGGAGTGAATGGATGGGAGGAGGTATGGGAGTAGAAATGATAGTAGACTGAATCAGACATTATTTATTACCCTATGTGCATATATGATTACATGACCAGTGTAATTCTATATCATGTACAACTAGAAGTGTGAGAAGTTATACTCCATTTATGTATAATGTGACAAAATGCACTCTACTGTCATTTATAACTAATTAGAACAAATAAAAAATAAAATCTAGTAATCTCCATTTATTCTTTAATATATAAATTTATATCATCTTTGAATATATAAATATATATCATATTCTTTATAAATATATATCATATTCTTTAAATATATAAATATATATCATCCTCCTTTGTCTAAATTTAGCTGTTCAGTCATTTACATAATTCTTTTCATGAAAAGAAGCTAAGAGAAAATTAACTGCTTAAAAAACTCTAAAAGTCTAGCTAATACAGGTAGTGATGGGCCGTATTTGGAAAGTTCATTCATTGCTCTCTGGAAAGAGCAGCTCACACTGCCTCTAGGCTGCTACAGTTCAATGTGATTCACTATTGGGCTTGGTTCCTGAAGAAGTTATAGTCCATCACTTAAATCTGTAGCTAATAAGACTTGGAAACCTATTCCCATCATATTTCAGTAAGCAAAAGTATCAGCATGCTGTAGCTAGACAATCTACCTTTGCCAGTCACTCATCATGGTGTTGACAATATCCAAGGTAAAGCAAATGAAGGGTGACATTATCCTTGCATTTACATTCTATTAATTTGGACACTTCTCCAACCTTTACCAATATTCAGTGCTTCAATTTAGTATTTCATTTCTTCATCCTCACTTGTCTTAAACTAGTTATTAAAAACCTTGAAGTGTGGGAGTGGGATGTAGCTCAGTGGTAGAAACTTTGCCTCACAATATGAAACTCTGAGCTCAATCCTCAGCAGCACATTAAAACAACAACAAAAACAACAAATAAAGCTTGAAGGTTAATTTTTTTTGGAGTATTTACATTTTAATAAGAGTGAGTCCTCTGTTGAGTTTTTTTTCTAATTTGTTCTTTTTAGTTATACATGACAGTAGAATATATTTTGGCAAATTATACATATATAGAGCGTATGACTTATTCTATTTAGGATCCCATTCTTGTGGTTGTATATGATGTGAAGTTACCCTGGTCTAGTATTCAAATATAAGACTAGGAAAGTTATGTCCAATTAATTCTACTGTCCTTTCTATTCTCCTCCCCCTCCCTTCCCTTCACCCCCCTTTGTCTAATCCAATGGATCTCTATTCTTCCCTCCCCACCCACCTTTGTTTTGAGTTAGCATTCACATATTAGAGAGAACATTTGGCCTTTGTTTTTTGTGATTGGCTTATTTCATTTAGCATGATAGTCTTCAGTTCCATCCATTTACCAGCAAATGCCATTATTTTATTCTTCTTTATGGCTGAGTAAAGTTCCATTATGTATATACATATATACCACATGTTCTTTATCCATTCACCCATTGAAGGATACCTAGGTTGTTTCCATAGCTTTGTTATTGTGAGTTAAGCTCCTATAAATATTGATGTGGCTATGTCTCTGTAATATTCTTTTTTTAAAGTCTTTTGTGTACAGACCAAGGAGTGGAATAGTGGGGTCAAATGGTGGTTCCATTCCAAGTTTTCTAAGGAATTTCCATACTGGTTGCACCAATTTGCAGTCCCACCAGCAATGTATGAGAGTACCTTTCTCCCCACATCCTAACCAAAATGTATTCTTACTTGTATTCTTTATAATTGCAATTCTGACCAGTGTAATATGCATTATTAGTGCAGTTTTAATTTGCATTTCTCTAATTCTAGAGATGTTGAATATTTTTCCATATATTTTTGAGCAATCATATTTCTTCTTTTGTGAAGTATTTGTTCAGTTTCTTTGCCCATTTATATGCCGGGAGCTACCCATGAAATGTGAATGAACCAAATCGACATGGAGGCCATTGGGTATCAAAGTCTGGTATCTGGGAACTCCCAGCCTCAATCCTTTTTGTTTGAGACCTCCCAGTATATGTGACTTCCTACTGAGCTCTGTCAGGTTCAGCGCTACACTGGAGAAGGATGACCTGCTGGAGCCACATAGCCATACAACCTCTTAGAGGTGGGTGTGGCTTGCCAAGATGCCATTCAGTCTGTTGAGTGCAAGACACCATGAATCAAAACTCCACCCACTGAAATCTTACCCCTGCACTTGATGTACTTTTTGTTAAATAAAAAACCAGAGCCATTTTCTAGTTGTTTGGTTTCAGCTCCTAACAAGATTGAAGAATATATCAGGTTCTCCTCTTTGAACATAATTTCTGGCTCTGCCTCTTATTTCTTTACTAATTATTTTAGAATTTCTATTTCCCAGGTGGCTCACAAAATTCTGATGAGGAAACTACCCTGGTGTGGTGCTGGATGCCCCATGATATTTATTGATTCTTGATTTTACTTCTTGTGCTTTAGGAGTCTTATTGAGGAACTCTGTCCCTAACTAACATGATGGAGAGTTGAGCCTACTTTTTCTTCTAGTAGGCATGAGGTCTCTGCTCTAATGCTTAGGTCTTTGATCAATGTAGAGTAGAGTTTTGTGTAGGGTGAGCTAAAGAGGTTCAATTTCACTATATTATGTACAGATTTTCAGTTTTTCCAGCACCATTTGTTGAAGAAACTATCTTTTCTCCAATGTATGTTTATGGTGCCTTTGTCTTGGGTGAGATAACTGTATTTATATCAGTGCGTCTCTGTGTCTTCTATTCTGTACCATTGGTCGCTACGTCTGTTTTGGTGCTAATACCATGTTGTTGTAGTACTGCAGCTCTGTAGTATAATTTAAGCTCTGGCATTGTGATGCCTCCTGCATCACTTTTCCCCTAAGGAATAAAATCTGTGTCAAAAAGATATCTGCATTCTTGTGTTCATTGCACCATTAGGGTATAATAGTTAAGATATGAAAACAACCCCAACACCTATCAGCGAATGAACAAAGAAATCATAGAAACGTGTGTGTGTGTGTGTAATAAAATATTATTCTGCTTTAACAAAGAAGGAAACCTGCAATTTGCAAAAACATGGATGAATTCTGAGGACAGTATTCCAGATACAAAAAGACAAATAAAAGTAGGCCTAATGTAAAAATCCAAATCTAAAATCCTCCAAAATCTGAAACAGTCTGATTGCCAAGAGAACACCACCAGTGGAAAATTCAATACTTGCTTCATATGATGAGCTGTAGTCAAAATTTAGGGACTCTAAAAATGTTTTCTAAAATTACCTTTAGACTATGTGTATAAGGTGTATATGAAACATAAATGAATTTCATATCTGGAGTTGAGTTTCTTCCCCAAAATATCTCATTGTGTATACATATGCAAATATTCTAAAATCTGAAAAAAAAAAATCCCAAATTTAAAACACTTGTGGTCTCAAGCATTTCTGGTAAGGGATATTCAATTTTTACTACATAATTTTATTTATATGTGTAATGTAAGACAATAAAATTCTGAGAAATACAGTAGGAGGGTGGTTACAAGGGCAAAGGGGTATGATTGGGGTAAATTGAGAAATTTTGTTTAAAAGATACAAACTTATAAGATAAATAAGTTATGGAGATATAATGTATAACATGGTGACTATAGTTAATAAGAATGTATTAGATAGTTGAAATGTGGTAAAAGAGCTGATAAATATATATATTCTCACCACATACACAAAAAGACAACTATTTGAGGTAATTTTAGACTGACTGTGGGGATCTATTTACAACATTATGTAAATATCAAAACATGATGCTGCATACCTTGAATATATAAAATTTTGTAAATTAAACCAAATAAAGCTAAAAAATGTCATTATCATATTACCCAACAATGAACTCTTGAGAAATTTATCTCAGAAAAATTAAAAGTTATGTTTACACAAAAATGGTATATAAATATTTATAGTAGCTTAATTGGTAATCATCAAAAATTGGAAATGAGATTGATAGCAATCAAAGGGTGCATGGTGAAACAAATTAAGGTACATTCATAATATGGAATACTATTGAGGCATAAAAATGCCCACACTATTTATATATGCAGCTTAGATGTTCTTATGCTGACTTATAAAGGCCAATACTGAAATGATACATACTGTCTTATTTCATTTATATGACATTCTTGAAATGACAAATTAAAGAAATGAATGACAGATTAGCGATTGCCATGAGTTAAGTTTGAGGAGGGGTTGGTGTGTAATAGGTACAAGGTGAGTATGGTTAATAAAATTTAAAAAAAATAAATAAGATTTGTTTAAATAAATAACATTTTTCAGCAAGACATAACATTTGTGATGCAGTGTATTTTTTTTTTTGGAAAGAGATTATCCAAATTACTTTTAGTTCCTTTGTTTTATATTAAGAAACAGGATTAATAGGCTGAATCTTTGGTTTTATGTAAAGAAGATACACAGTAAATGAAAAGGAAAGTTCTCCCCTTTCTGGGTCTGAGACATTTTAGGTAGAAAAAGTGAGACACAGGGCAGGCTGACATCATAATTTGTCATCTCTCAACTTTTTCTCAGAGAGGGGAATTCATGATAATAAATAAGGCTAGTTATGGGAAATTAAACAACTGGACTCATTTCTTCTTCCTCCTTGCATTCATATTCATACATTCTGCCTTATTGTGAGAAGAATGTATTTTCCTGTCATTAGACATTAGGATTGGCCATGTAGGCATAAGGGACAGTGTGCTAACTCTGAATCTAGGCCGAAAAAGACCTCTATATTTTGGCTTGCCCTCTTATATTTCTAATATCACTATGAGAAAATATCCAGGTAACTTACTGGCCCAAGAGGGATGAGACACCTTTGGGATAGAGCAATGCTGATGATCCATAGTACTATGAAAAGCAGCAGACCTTCCTAAGCTTACACAGTTTGAATTAATCTTTCAGTCGATTTCAACCCAAGCTAGCTGCACCACATTTCATCTGCATATGCAAGCTGATAGTAAAATTATTATGTGTATTTAAACCACTTGTTTGTGAAAAATCAGTATCTGAAAAATAAATCTGAAGACAGTACAAAGTATGAGGTTTGACTTTCCCTTGTCTCCCACATAAGCAGGACTCAGTATTTGTTAAGGGTTTGGCTTGAGAACTCATAAAATATAGTCACTGAACTGGGTTCAAACTGACTTTGATTAGTGGACATTATAGCTGAAACTCCAAGTCAGGAATAAATGTAAACAAGCTACAGAGGTTTTATATTGTTCTGCTGCAGCAACCAAGGAACACTGTTGGGATATGATTAAGATGAAAGGGACCATATCATATGCTAAATCAGCCACAGAATTCTTCCATAAGTTTCTTTAGGCAAATAGTACCTGAGTAGATAAGTGGCATGAAGCATGAGATCACACAATAACAGAGATAACAGAAGATCTGGGTCTTAGGACCCCAATTTTCCTTCTCTGTTCAGAGATCCCTTAGGCTACATATAGCCTTACTGTATTAGTGTTCTTATTAATCTGGGGTTTTTAAACAAAAGTATGTACACACACACACACACATGCACACACACACACACACACACATACACACACAAATATACATCTTAAGTATTCTCATGTACTATTTTTTAGAAGCAAAGTAACAAGTGTTTGCTAAGTGCTTATCATGTGCCAGATAGTATTCTCCTAATTATTTTAAGAGCATGGTGTTATTTAATCTCTACTGGAAACCACATGAGGCAGATATTATCATTGCGTCCATTATACAGATGATGAAACTGAGTGAGTACAATAAATGGCATATGAAGTCAGCCTGTATCCAAAACTTATGCTCAAAACCAATATACTATTTTGCCATTTTAGAGAGGGATTATGGGAGAAGGAAAGCTATTTGAAAAAAATGAGCAATTTCATATAAGGGAAAACAATGTTGAATTCAGTTATGGTCTTATGCTGACCAGTGAATTTCTCCTAGGAGAAAGAAAATACCACCTATAGACAGAAGGGAATTTTTTTTGAACACTTACTTGTAGTGTGAGTTCAATTTTTTACCCCATTATAATTACATGCAAATGCATTAGAAACTTTATTCTACATTTGGGAAATGATTAGTTCTCAAAAAAGCATCTAAGCTAGGTGTGGTGGCTCATGCCTGTAATCCCAGTGATTTGGGAGGCTGAGGCAGGAGGACCACAGGTTTGAAGACAGCCTCAGCAATTTAGTGAGGCTATAAGCAACCTAGTAAGACCCTGTTTCAAAATAAAAAATAAAAAGGGCTGCAGGTGTAGCTCAGTGCTTAAATGCTCTTGAGTTCAATCCCTGCTGAGAGAGAGAGAGAGAGAGAGAGAGAGAGAGAGAGAGAGAGAGAGAAAGATTGATTCCCAGACTAAACAAATATTTGGTCTGAAACTGAATTTCTTTACTCCTCAGATTATGTAAATGAAAAAAGCTTTGAATATATTTAGGAAACATGGCAGACCACCACAGAAAAATTTTGTTCTTGTAGTTCTGGAGTTAAAAATATGACAGAAAATTAATAAGAATATCAGTGGTCAATTAACAAGAGAATACAACTTAATTATTATGTGAAAATGATTGAACCTTACTCAAAATCAAATAATCTGACATATAAATAATGACATGCCTTAACCCATCAAATTAAAACTTGTTTTCTAGTATTTTACTGTTGATGAGACAATAGACAATCTCATATGTTACCTCAAACATGATATTCTCTGGTTAAGAAATACTGCTTCTAAAATTTACTTGTAATAATAAATTACTATTTTTTTCAGTGCTGGACACTGAACCCAGGGCCCACAGAAGACAAGTGCTCTACCACTGAGCTATACCCTTAGCCCTATAAAGTGTCTAAAATAGACAAAGTAAGGATTTTCGAAAGATTCACAATGGCCAAATATAGGAATATAGTTTAGTAACCAATAGTGCATACAAGCAGTTGAATACTCTGGAAGGATTAGAATGTTTGTGTTTAATGATCTGGAGAGATGTTTATAAATGTATTTCTAAGTGAGACAAACAGATCAACAACTGGGGTACAATATTGTTTCAAAATGTGCATATACATGTGTATTCAGAGATAAAATATAGTATACAAAAATGTTTATGGTGGTGGGATTACAAAAGATGAGATACAGTGGAAGGTTTATATTTTGATTTACTCTTCACCAAATACAGGTTAATTTGTTTTAGAAAACATTTTATTTTTTTATGAAAGTTGGAACATCAGCTGGTGTGGTGGTGCACACCTGTAATCTCAGCAACGCAGGAGGCTGAGGCAGAAGGCTCACAAGTTCAAGATCAGCCTGGGAATCTCAGCGAGACCCTGTTTCAAACTAAAATAAACATTTGTATTTGGGGTGTAGTTCAGTGGTAGAATGACACTGGGTTCAATCCAGTACTGAAAAATAACTAAATAAACAAATAAATAAATAAACAGATATAGAACATCAAGGCAGGTAAAATGAGATCCAGTCTAAGAGTGAAACAGAGCATTCAGATTATTTGTGACCTCAAGGTTTTGATTTTTTCATTATTATCTTGCACATCAAAGGTCAAAAGATAAACATTGAAATACTGTGAAATCTATGCAAATGATATTCAGCTTTAAAAGTTATTTAACATGATCTTCACTAGTAACTATATTGTTACTTTAAATTAAGTACTATTTAACATGGTTAATTTAAAGTCTGAATCATAGATTAAGGATCATATATAAATCATAAGAAGATATTTTTCAGTCCCTTACTCAGGAAATTATTTTTATGGGTATAATCTAAGCAGAGAAGATGATAGATAGGTGTGAACAGTGAATGGAGATTCCAGGTGGTAATGGGAAGTAAATTAATAGCCTTCTTCCATACTCTGATGATTCTCCTTTGAGATGTGGTTTCTTATCCAATTTCTACTAACATTTAAGAAATTGATATTCAGCTCTCACGGCTATAAAATGTCAAGTAATATATTTGGAAGTTTAAGGTTAGTTTTTGCATAGTGAACTGGGGATGAAAAAAGCTTAATGCAGAGATTTTGAACAGCCTTTTCATAAATAAAAACAGTATTTTCTATAATTAATCTCTCCAGTTCTTTTAATTTGTGCCTATGTCCAAAGACTATGAGGAAAAATTGTTAAATTTTCACTATTTACTTTGCATTTTTAGAAAGCAATATTCTGGTTCATAGAGCCCAGATTTGGTAAGGAAATTAGGCAACCTGAAAAGTGTTAAAGTACTTAATGCTTTGGGTATGCATGTTCTCTTAAGTACAGTTGTCTTTCTGTTTGGGTACTAATGAACACCTTTGTATGGGGATAAGGACACCTTCCTAAGATAATTACTCAGGCAATATGCTACAATTCATCACCAGGTGAGCACCATTTTAGAAATCAATAAATGTCAGGGAAAAGTACAAGGATAAGCACATTCTCTTTTTTAGAAATCTGATTATCAGCAATAAAATGAGAAAACAAATTTTCTCTTTGTTAATATATAAACATGTATGTGCTTTTGCTTTCTTTCTTTTTTTCTGTTTTGGTGGTGGTGGGGTTACTGGGGATTGAATCCAGGGATGCTTTGCCACAGAGCTACACCCCAGTATTTATTTGTTGTTTTGAGACAGGCTCTTGCTAAATTGCTAAGGCTGACCTGAAACTTGCAACCCTTCTCTCTCAGCCTCCAGAGTTACTAGGATTACAGATGTGAGTGAAAGTGCCTAGCTTGTTTCTTTCTCTTTCTTTTTCAAATAGAAGTAAGCCTATGGGGCTAATACAAAGATCAGTAATATATGGTCACCTACTTGATGATCATAAGAAGAAAAATCTCTAGTTTAAGGTAACTTCCACTGATTATTATAGGGCTTACTATATATTTATTTCTGTATCTATAGTTAGTATGATTATTAGTAAGAGGATTGATATGGTTGATTTTCAGGTAGTTTTAGAATGCTTAAAACCTGGCTTAGAGTACTGTTCTGATGCTTTAGCTTGTCTTTTTTTTTTTTTT
>NW_026000316.1:6707356-6719144 GCF_001458135.2 Marmota marmota marmota
GCACTCCCCTCGCCGCCATCTTCCCGTCTCCGCTTTAGCTTGTCTTAAAATATAAATATTTAAGATCTCAAAGTATTGGGAAGCTTGTATATTAACATACAACTCTTATATGGAGCATTCTTTCTATTTTCACCCCATTTTTCTCTTGAATCATCTTTACAAAGTGACAGTTTCTTTTCTTTATATTGGAAAAGCAGAGTTCAATTATCTCTGAAATACTAATTATAGTGTCCATTGCATTAAGTCAGTTTTTGATTGAATTATGATTCAGATAAAATCAACATATGGAATTAGATTTCTGAAGAAAATTATTTGAGGATTATTATGACTCAGCCACATGACCAAGAAAAGTTTCTATATTACAGAAGATAACTATTGAAATAAGAGTGCTGGAGAGTTGCTCTAAACTTTTATATAATTATTACTGGGTACCAGAAAGCCTTGTCAATGTTTGTAACATGATAAACCCTTTAAAATAGTTTCTAAGGGTAATTGTAGTAAGTGTGGGTAATGAATTATTGACCCAATATTTTATTGATGATCAATTAGCTGGACATAAACAAGAAACAGACCATTAATTTTTATTATGCAAATATTTCACTAAGGTGACTATTTCTCTATTTGTGTATTTCTCATTTTAATACTGACAACCTCCCTGAAAGAAAGTGCATACTAGCCATTAGATTCACTGTTCAGAGAATTTAAAACTCCAGAGGGTCCTGTTAAATTCAGCTTTATGTTGGCATAAGTATCTGCAATTGCATCAGTAATTTACATTTAGGGAGAGCTAAAGTACTCTTCCTTCTTTCTTCCTTTTTTTTCCCTTTTTTTCCTTTTCTGCCCTTGAATGAATATAGCTGCTTACTCAGTATGGGAAATTAAATGAAGTAGTACTATTTGTCATCTCTTTTCATATCTCACCATAAAGACTCAATATGAAACTAAAATTGTAGAATACAATGTGCATTTTATTACATTTCAGATGCATTGTTTCTTTGGTGGAAAAGTGCCATCAAGAAAATGTGATATTCTATAATTTTTTAAATATAATAAAATATATAATACCGGAATTTTAAAGATGATGGATAGGGAAGGGAAGCCAATAGAAGCCATAAATGAAATGAAGAAGAAAAATCTGAGAGATTATTAGGCATTTATTACTTTAGAACAATTAGCAAAGTTACAGTTCGGGGATGAATTTAGGAAATCACATGGACTGGACTTTTGCCTGTTAGCTAGACTGTCCTTAATGCATAGTGACAAGGATAATGATAAAAAATTCTAATCCAGCTGTACAGACAGAAGAGATGTTGAAAAGTATGTCTTGAGACTCTTAAATTCATGAAGCTTTATAAGTACACCCCACATTTTTGACAGAATTACTTTAGTAAAATGGTTATAGCTCGTTAGAACTGCATGGTTTCACCTCTGGCAGAAAATTCCGTATGAAAAGGGTGCATTTGTGTGTCTGTGTGTGGGGCCTGGTTTATTTTAATTTTGGCCAAGCTTTGTGAAATAACTCCATGTGTACATGTTCTCTAGCATTTGAAACTCTACTGTAAAGCCATTAAAAGAATATATAAGGTAAATAAGACAAAAGTGAATAGGAAGAGAAGTACACAAGATTGCAATGTATATTTCTGAAAGCAGAGAGTGAATGAAAAATACCACTGAACAATAAAGAAAGATACAGTTTAAAATGATTTCAGAAGGAAATGACAAAATAAAGTGGATCAGTGACCTCAATAGAACTTTCGAAAGTCTCAGAATTTAAAGATACTAGGTATTATCCAAGGTAGAGAGAGGCAAGATAGAAGGGAATGGAAAGGGAAATAGCTGAACCAGGGGAATTAGTTAAACACTTTTCCTGCAGTTGTTAGAGCCTCCCTGCCTTTCTATTTACATTTATATCCAAAAGAAAAATGATAATCTTTCTCTAATAATATAATATTTGTAGATTTATTTATCGTTAAAAGTTTATTTATTTATTTATTTTGATCTAATTAGTTATCCATGACAGTAGAATACATTTCAACTCATTGTACACAAATGGAACACAACTTCTCATTCCTCTGGCTGTACATGGTGCAGAGTCACACTTATGGTGTAATAATACATGTATATAGGGTAATAAGGTTCATTTCATTCCACCATCATTCACACCCACACATTTACTCCTCTCCCCTTCCACACCTCTATCCAATCAAAAGTTCCTCCATTCTTCCCTGCACACACCCTCCCCACACACACATTATGGATCAGTATCCACTTATCAGATAAGAAATTCAGCCTTTGGAGTTTTAGGTTTGGCTTATTTCACTTAGCATGATATTCTCCAGCTCCATCCATTTACCTGCAAAGGGCAAAATTTCATTCATCTTTAAGACTAATATTCCATTGTATGTACATACCACATTTTCTTTTTCTTTTTTTGAGATAGAGAGAGAGAGAGAGAGAGAGAGAGAGAGAATTTTTTAATATTTATTTTTTAGTTTTTGGTGGACACACATCTTTATTTTTATGTGGTGCTGAGGATTGAACCCAGAGCCCCACACATGCCAGGCGAGCATGCTACCACTTGAGCCACATCCCCAGCCCAGTAACACATTTTCTTTATTCATTCATCTGTTGAAGGACGTCTAGGTTGGTTCCTTAGTTTAGCTATTGTGAATTGAATTACTATAAACATTGATGAGGCTGTGTCACTATAGTATTCTGATTTTAAGTCCTTTGCTTATAAACCAAGGAGTCAGGTAGCTGGATCAAATGGTGGTTCCATTCCAAGTTTTCTAAAGAATCTCCATACTGCTTTCCATAGTGGTTGCACCAATTTGCAGTCCCAACAGCAATGTATGAGTGTACCTTTTTCCACACATCCTCGCCAACATTTATTATTGTTTGTATTCTTGATAATTGCCATTCTGACTGGAGTAAGATGAAATATTAGAGTAGTTTTGATTTGCATTTCTCTAATTTCTATAGATTTTAAACATTTTTTACATAGTTTTTGATCGAGTGTATATCATCTTCTGAAAAGTGTTCAGTTCCTTAGCCCACTTATTGATTGTGTTTTTTGTTTTTTGTAGATTTATTATTTGGAGAAATTGAAGAGGGTTCAACTATGATGTCTTATATATGAGTGATGGTACTTTCAGAGAGGATAAAGAGAATAGATGCAATTGCATATTATTAGGGAAGAACGAAGGAATGATGGAAGGAAAAGAAAGGGGGAAAAGAGAAAGAAGCAAGAAAATGGTACAATCCTAACATACTAAATTTAAAAATGAATCCTAACCACTGTTCATTGTGACAGTGTGGATCTTAAATGTACCCTAAAAGATTATGTTTTAAAAGCTTGGTCTCCAATGCAGCAGTGTTCAAAGGTGGGTCTTGCAGAGGCAATTGAACCATGAGGGCTAAAACCTCATGAATGGATTAATATATTTCCAGGTTCATAGCTCAATTGGTTTGGGGAATGTGTTTTATCATAAAAGTAAGCTCTCTGCTTCCAAGATTCCAGGAAGTGAGAAATTTTGCACTGCTATGTACACTCTAGGATGATGTTCTGCCTTGTTATGTGCCTACAAGTAAGATGGACTAAAACCTCTAAAACTATGAGCCACAATAAACATTTCCTTTAAAAAATACATTTATTTATTTATTTATTTATGGAACCCAGTGCCATATACATGCTTTAACACGAAGCTGCAACCCCAGTCTAAATCTTTCCTTTTTAAAAAGTTGTTTTTCTCAGATATTTTGTCATGGTGATAGAAAACTGACTAACACACACAATTTAAAATTCCTAGCTCTAAAAGCAATGGAAAGATGTCAAAATTATCAGAGATACAAAATCATTTACATAAAAAGTAAATGAGTAGAATGCCATTTAATATTTCAAAAGCAACACTATGATATAGAAAATAATAAAAAAACCTCATAATAATTTTCTTTATGGAATTCTATACTAAACCAATTAAGAATTCAGTATAAGACTAAATCACCAAAAATGTACCTTCTGTGCACCTTTCTCTGGAAGGTTCTCTTTCAAAATCAAAGATTTAAAGCAGACAAAGGATATGGGACATAGGAAATAGGAAGTCCATGTAAAGAAAGCAGTTAAAAGAAGTCCCAATATGATCACTATACAGCAAACCTACAGAACAATCAGTCAGGAATGACATGGAAAGCAAAACAAAACTAGAGGAAGAATTTTTCTAGGGACAGAAAACTCATAGATTGATAGCTTTGATCATTAGGAAAATTATCTATAAATATCTTTAATCACAGATATAAGGAATATGTGGACACAATTATGAATAGGTGTGTAGGATAACATGATAAGTCATGAGAATTAAAGCAGCAGCAATAATAAAGTCTCATTATATTATTCATCTATAAATGTATTTAGAATATAATGAGGGCAAATTTAAAGCCATTTAAATTAAAATTAGCTACAACAGAAGGCAAAATACTGTTAGTGTCTTTTCAAAAATATTGTCCACTAAGCAGAAACTGCAACTGCAAGAAGGAAACATAAAGTCATGGCTCCAGTGGAATAGAGCAAGAGGATTAGGGAGAGGGGTAAGGGGAGGGAAAGGGGGGGATACTGTAGAATAAAATTGATCAAGTTGTATGACATGAATGTACAAATATGGAATAATGAATCTCACTATTATATATAACTATAATGTACCAATAAAGAATAAAAAATAAATATTTCCTTAAAATATTATTCGTGGAATAAGATAAGAAACTGTCCTTAGATGTAACTATGGAAGTTTGTATGCTCTTAATATTCAAACACTTAGCATTCAAATAAAGTTCATAATAGTACCAATGTATTATATTAATTAATTGTATTTTATATAATTAAGTTGTACAACAATATGATATTTTAAATACACATGTACATCATTAAATAATCACTATATTCAAGAAGACTAACATATCTTTCTCCTCACATAGTTATTTTTTTGTATGTGGTAAGAACACTTTAAATCTGCTGTTTTAGCAAATTTCCAGTACACAAACCCAAGTATATATATGTTTTGTTTTGTTTTGTTTCTTTGGCACTGGGGATTGAACCCAGGGGTTCTCTTCCACTGAGCTACATCTTCAGCCCCTTTTTACTTTTTTATTTTAATATAGGGTCTTGCTAAGTTACCCAGGCTGGGACAGAATGTATTCAACCTGCCTCAGCATCCCAAATCTCTGGGATTAGAAGCATGCACTATAGCACCCAGCATTCACAATACAATATTATTAAGTACAGTCATCATGGTGTACATTAGATCTCTAGACATCCATCCTGCATAACTGAAATATCGACCCTTTGACCTACATCTCCCCATCAATATTCTACTCTGTTTCTTTGTATTCAATTTTGAAAAATTCCTCATGTGAGTTCATCCAGTATTTTTCTTGCTTTGCTTCATTTAGTATGATTTCCTCCACATTCATCCATATTGTTAAAAATATCAGGATTTCCTTGTTTTTTAAAAGTGAGTAATTGTATATATAAAACACAGGCCATCAATCCATCCATTAAAAGACACTTTGGTTTCCTCTATATCTTGGCTTTTGTGAACAATGCCACAATAAACATGGGAATAAGGTACTGACATTATTTCTGTTGGCTAAATACCCAGAAAAGGAATTGTTAGATAATATAGCAATAGTTTTAAAAATTTATTTAGGAATCTCTGTACTGTTTTCCATAGTGTTTGTACCAATTTACATCCCCAACAATAACACAAAGTTCCTTTTTCTCCATACCCTCACCAATGCTTATCTTCTATGTTCTTGATAATAGTCATTCAATATATTTATATGAAATCTTTCATCTTAAAAATAATAACAAGATACTTAAAATTATTTGAAAATCAAATATCTCTGGGAAGATGGCAGGGTAGATATTACCAATATCAATCTTATTTTGTAAATAAGAAAAATGAAAATTGTCCATTAAAAAAAGAGGCAGATCTTAGAGATCAAATTTTGTCTCAAGAAAAAAATGAAATGAAAGGTTTTCCATAACTTCACATAGAAAAGGTTTTCACAGCTTCATATAGGAAAGACACAAAGTTTATAATTTCTACTGAAATGCTAATTGCTAATATTGTTTGGGGATTTCTGTACCCATATTGTGTACACTTGAAGCTATGTTAAAACAAAATGCTATTTTATATAAATCCTCCCAGTTCATAATGAATAATATTTTCTTTATGAATCTAATCTTTAAATTTTCTTGAAATTATTTTTTTAAGCTTTTTAAAAATTGTATTTATTTATGTGGTACCAAGAATTGAACCCAATGCCCCACAAATGCATGATAAGTGCTCTACCACTGAGTCACAACCCCAGTCCCTTGAAATTCTTGATTCAGAATAATATATACTTAAGTTAGATCAATGGTGTGAACTAACTCTTTTTAAAAACTATTTTGTATTATCAGCTTGCCCATTTGAAGTGACAGTGTAAGATATGTATTACAATCAGATGGTAAACATAAATTACTGAGAATGCATATTGCTTTTTATATATTTAATAATTTTTTCTAAACTATTATATGACACTATAGTCAAAATGAATTATTATTGTAGGGGATTAATCTTCAAAGCTTTCATGTAATGCTGACTTCATTTGCAAAGACAAGTTACACGAACATTTGCTGCAAGAAAATAACTTGTATTGTTATGCATTTTAAATGCTAAGTCCCATCTTTATTTTATTTTATTTTAAAAATATTTTTAGTTGTAGATTGACACACTACCTTTATTTAATTTATTTGTACATCTGAACATTTATTATATATAAGAATATATGTGGTATGTAAACATTTACTTATATTAAAATCATTTGTTCAATATGATTAATTTTTAAAATATTTTATTGGTAAGTTATAATCATACATAATAGTAGGTTTCATTGTATTATATTCATGCTTAAACATAGCACAGCTTTGTCAATTTTATTCCCCCATAATTCCTCACTTTTTTCCTTTCCTCCATCCATCTAATTTCAATTTTCTAATCTACTGGTTTCTCTTCCATTTTCATGAGATCCTTTTCCCCCTCTTTTCTCTCTCACAGTCACCTATGAGAGACAATAAACAATGCTTGACTCTCTGAATCTGACTTATTTTACTTTAGCATGATAATTTTCCATTTCTATTTATTAATCAGCAAATTACATAATTTCATTCTTCTTTATGGGTGAGTAAAACTCAATTGTGTATATATACCATATTTTCTTTATCCCTCTATGAATTGATGGATGCCTAGGCTGGTTCTGTAACTTGGCTATTGTGAATTGTGCTACTACAAATGTTGGAATTCGTATATTACTATAGAATGATAATTTCAGTTATTTTGGATAAATACCGAGGAGTGGAATAAGAAGCATCCTATGGTGGGTCCATTCCTAACCTTTTGAGGAATCTCTATACTGATTTCCAAAGTGGTTGTGCTGATTTATCAACCTACCAACATTGTAAAAGTGCAATTTTCCCCCACATCCTCACCATCATTAATTCTTACTTGTATTCTTGATGATTGTCATTCTGACTAGAGTGAGATAAAATTTCAGTATAGATTTGATTTGTATTTGTCTAATTGCTAAGGATATTGAGCATATTTTCATATACTTGTTGGCTCTTTTAATTATTCTTTTGATAAATGCCTGTTTAGTTCTTTTGCCCACTTATTGACTGTGTTATTTGTTAATTTTTTTTTGTTTTTAAATTTTCTGAGTTCTTTTTATATTCTGAATATTAACCTGCTGTTGGAAGAGTAGCTGGCAAATATTTTCTTCTTTTCTGTAGGCTTTTTCTCCCCACTCTTGTATATTTTACCGTGCAGATTTATTGCTGTCTCACTTATGGATATTTAGGTTTATTTCTTAAACCAAGAGTATTATTAAGGAAATTGATGATCTGCCAACAAGTTGAAGGGTTGGCCCTACATTTCTGTTTAGAAATTACAATGTTTCTAGTCTAATTCTTAGGTCTTTGATCCACTTTTAGTTGATATTTGTACAGGGTGAGAGGGATTTAGTTTCATTCTTCTACATATGGATATCCAGTTTTCCCAGCACCATTTGTTAAAAATGTTATCTATTCTCAAAAGCATATTTTAAGCACCTTTTTTAAGGATCTGATGACTGCCTTTATGTGGAGTTTTCTCTGTCTTCTATTCTATTCCATTGGTCTCCATGCCTATTTTTAAACCAGTACCATGCTATTTTTGCTACTATAGCTAGGTAGTATAACTTGAGATCGCATGTTGTAATGCCTCCAGCATTGTTCTTATTGCTCAGAATTGCTCTGGGCTCTCTCTGTGTGGTGTCACACGCCTGCAATCCCAGTGGCTCAGGAGGCTGAGGCAGGAGGAGCATAAGTTCAAAGCCACCCTCAGCAACTTAGCAAGGCCCCTAAGCAACTTAGTAATAGCCTGTCTCAAAATAAATACATAAATAAAAATGGCTGGGGATTTGGTTTAGTGCTCAGTGGTTAAGCACTCCTGGCTTAAAAAAAAAAAAAAAAAAGATTTGCTTTACTTGTTCTGATGTTTTTGCTTCCACATGAATTTTAGGACTTTTATTTTTCATATTCTGTGAAGAATGTCATTTGTATTTTAATAAGGATTGCATGAAATTAATGCCTAAAGCAATATGGCCATTTTGATAAAATTAATTATTTCTATCCAAAAATATGGGAAGTCTTTTCACCCTCTAAGATCTTCAGTTTCTTTCTTCATTGTTCTATAATTTTCATTGTAGAGGCCTTTCCCCTATTTGGTTAGATGTATTACCAGGGGTTATTTTAGGCTATTGTGAATGGAATTGTATTTTCTGCTTTCTTTATCAGAAGGTTCATTATTAAGGAAAGAAAACTACAGATTCCTATCCCTGATGAACAGATACAAAAATCCTTAATAAAGCATTAGCAATTTGCATTTAAAAACATTTTAAGAAGATTGCCCACCATTATTAAGTTGTTTTCATCCCAGGGATGCAAGATTGGTTCAGCATAAACAAATCAATAAATGTAATTTATCACATGAATAGAATTAAGGACAAAAATCATGTGATCATCTAAATAGATGCAGAAAAATCCTTTGTTAAAATCCAGCACCTATTTGTTTTCAAAAAAGTAGAAAAACTAGGGATAGAAAGAACTTATCCCAACATTACAATGGCTATATATGATAGATCCAAGGCCAATATCATACTAAACAGGAAAAAAAAAAGAAACTGAAAGCATTTATTCTAAAATAAGGAATAAGACAGGATGTCTACTCTTATTACTTTTTTTTCAATGTAATACTTGAAACTCAAGCCACAGGAATTAGGTAAGAGAAGGTAATTAAAAGGATACAAATAGGAAAATAAGTAAATTATCTCTGTTTGCCAATGACATGATCTTATACTTAAAAGATCCAAAACACCTCTCCAGAAGTCTTCCAGAGCTAATAAACAAATTTAGCAAAGTAACTGAATACAAAATCAATAGACAAAAATCAATAACCTTCCTATACACAAATAACTTTTAAGGTAATTGATACGTAGCTTGTATTCCGAAGTGAAATCAATTGTGAAATACAGGTTCGTATGTAGGAGTGTATTGGAATATGCCTTCTGATCATCATCTGTGAAGGAAACAAATAATCAGGATTGGATAGAGAGAGAATTTGAATCAGACCCAACAAAGGCTTCAGTTGACCAAATAGGAATCTCTCAAATTGTGATGACACTTCAAAATTGTCCATTGACAGGCAAGGGTACTAAGCCTATTCTGTTAACTTTTACAAGAAATCAATATATTAAATAAAAAAATTAAGGACCCTACTCAGTATTAGATGTGAGCTACCACTTGAGAAGGGAATCAGATAACTCTTTAAAGTTTAGAGCAATTCCTTTAAAGGACTGAGTACAGAAGATTCTCAGACAATAAATAACACTCCTAGACACTGGGGAAACTGAATTGATACATTCTGTTTCAAGATCTGGGTTGTGCATTGCAGAATCACCTCCAAGAATGTCCCAAAACATAAAATTTCAATTTTTCCCTTAAGTAACATATACCTTTTCTATTGGATATATTTGAAATATAAACACATAAGATTACATATCAATTTGAATGTAGTCAGTTTCTAACATTTTAAATTCGTATTAGAACAATTTCAAATATTCAGAAAAAAATTTATCAATCAAGTATCTATATGCAAAAACATTTACACATATGTTTAACAGATTATTTATTTTTCTTTTACTTATTCCTTGGCAAGAAATTCAGTCAAACTACAGTAATTAAGCAAATATTTACCTTCGAAGATTTAATTAGCCCAACGTACTGCATCAAAATGTGATTATTTTATGAATTTTTGTGACCAAATAGGAGATTTAAAAATAGAATCTTGACTGTTACCATTATAAGATTAACTATCTCTTTGTAAATTAGGTTTTTCTTTATCTCACGTGTGTTATTTCCTATTTGAAATTATATGATATTCTTAAGCTTCAGACCCAAAGCTTTATAGTCTGAAGAATTTATACATAGTTTGTTAATACTTTGTCTAATAAACACTGATAAGGATTAGAATATTTAAAAACCTGGATTAATCACCACACTAATGAAGACTATATTTTGCATAAAATCCTCAGATATAAAAATAAACATTAACTTTTGTGGTCAGAGATTTTATGGGTAAGATTTTATTTTTCCTATGGAAAAATAAAAATCCCTGAAAAATATTAATTTTCCTCCAATATATTCATCTATATGAAATCAGGTTCAAAAGAACAAATATGAATAGCCTAGAAAGAGATGATATCATAGAATAAGAACTTTCAAGCAAAACTTGAGAAAATAGTGGATATGAATGTGGGTTAAGTTGTTGAGAAACATTTTTGTGCAGAAAACAGCTTTCCATCTTAATTTTCAAACTTTTTACTTTCCCCTACCAGCTTTGTTGAGATGTAATATATAATTAAGATATACAACATGATGTTTTGATATAAGTACACATTATGAAATGATTATTATAATTAAGCTAATTAGCATATCAATAACCACAGATAGTTATCTTTGGGTGTGAATACATACTGAGAATACTTAAGATCTACTGTCAGCACATTTCATGTATATAATAAGTTATTATAAACTATAATAACCATGGTGAACATTGTCTCCAGAATTTATGCATCTTAATACTGCAAATCTGTATGTTTTAAAATTTTTTTTAGTTGTAAGTGGACACAATATCTTTATTTTTATTTATTTATTTATTTATTTATTTTTGTGGTGCTGAGGATCGAACCCAATGCTTCACCAACTAGGCCAGTACTCTACCACTGAGCCACAACCCTTGGCCCTGCAAATCTGTATCTTTTGTTCATTATCTCCCTGATTTTCTTTATCCCCAACCCCTAGTAACCATCTCCTATTTTTTGTTTTTATGAGTATGACTTTTTTTCAGGTTTTACATGTAAGTGAAGGTATCCCATTATGTGTCTTACCATGTATGGCTATCTTCACTCAGCATACTGTCTTTCAGTTCCACCCATGTTATTGGAAATGTAAGAATTTCTTTCTTTTCTAAATTGAAAAAAAAATTGTACTTCATGTACATGTATATAGATATATACATACATTCATATATTGTGGATATTGTAAAATATGCTATTTTAGAAAGTTTTTTGCTGTTGTGATTAAAGGATCTGACCAGTACAACTGTAGAGGAGGAAGGTTGTTTTTTTTTTTTTTTTTTTTTTTTTTTTTTTTTTT